>NW_028288643.1:1612500-1899229 GCF_059628265.1 Tinamus guttatus
CCCAGTATTTCTTTTGCGTGGTAACTTGAATAGCTATGGTAAAGACCATCATCATATTATTAAATATCTCCATATAGTGTAGTTATATGAGGTCTTTGGGTTTTTTTTTAATGCTCTCTGATTTTTTTTTCCTACCTCTCTAGAAAAGAAAACAACTTAAATTTTAGGAATAAAAAGCATTACAGAAAATAAATACAGCTAATATTAATATGAAATGTATAAATATGTAACAGGTAGATCGATAAACAGATAGATTGATGGAACTCCCAGAATCTTTTAATTGTTGTTGGAATAGTTAAGAAACAGTGGGAACTGAACATTTTTTGTAATACATATTCATCAGTATTGTTGGCTTGGTAGGATGTTAATCTAGGGCATTGGATTAAAAAAAAAAGGAAAAAAAGAAAGAAAAAAAGATAATTAAAGACATTTAAGGTTATTAGGTGTTTGATCTGACCTAAAAATACCTAGCTGTTTTTGTACCATGCTATTTTGAACCATACCCTTGCAGATCTTTTTGACCTTTCTGAAAAAAGAAGAATATAAGAAGTATTCTTTGGCCAGAGAAAAGAAGAATAAAATAGATTTATTGCATTGGTATCAGTAGAATTTAGAAATAACTATTGATATTTATAACATTCTGCATGCTAAATGTGTAAATTGTACTACACAACAATGTTAATAATGACAGGAAAAACAACAACTTGAACACATTGTTGGTAACTGTGAAACTAATAAGGAAATCCCATTTTGTTCTGGGAATGGGAGGTATACACAAAATGAGAAACAGGATTCCGTGATATTGCTACAGAAATGTAGCCAGCTGGGTAACACTGTTTGAGGAAAACTGGACTGTCTCTAGATCTTTAGCAGTAGTTTTGCACTCAGTGTGTAAGATCCACTTAGCAGAACACCTAGAGATATCCCACCTTCAACCATGGAAGCATTCCTGTTGATTTCAATGGAATGAACATGCTTTAAATTAAGCCCATGCTGAAAAAACACTGCAGGGTAGAGGTTAAGGCTCCCTTAAGCTTTATGATTAGGTCTGGCCACTTCATAGGGCACAGCACAGTATTTCTATTCATGTGCTGTAATCTTCCTCCTGTTCCAGAGGAAAAGAAAGGGGAACGTATTTGGCCCTTGAATTTTGCTTTGCTTTGTATGCCTGTGATGCATTCTTCAATAGTAGTGAAACATTCAATTAGAGCTGTTCCCAGTATGATCATTGTTTGCCTTCCTGTTTAAGAAGCTGTAAAATACTGGGGGCAGACCCTCAGCTGATGAAAAATGTCATACTTCAATTACTTCAGCAGAGCAATGACTGTTTACACCATATGAGGATCTGCCCTGTGGTGTCTCTGTTTTCTGTGTTCCCATCTTCAGATTTGATCTTGGCTTCAATGCAGAGATTGCAGCCATATTGTTCTCAATAGCACTGCATTCTGCTACCGAGAAGGAATATGCACTCTGAGACTTTGCTTCTGTTTCCTTTTGTTGCTGTTTTCTTAGTCTTAGTAAATGCTTCTAGTCATTAAGCCTGAAAGCACAATTATTTTGCTTTGTGTTTTTATACACAGGATAAGCTATTTAGGTAGGAGCTAGCTGTTTGCACAAAGACCAATACGATGGCAACCTGATCTTAATGAAGCTCTTCATGCAAAACTATGAATTTTAAGTAAGAATAAGGTAAGGTAAGGTATGTAAAACTACATAATTATATACTATGAAATAGCATCTATCCATTTTCACCTTTGTGGTTATGCACCAGCACAGCGTAAGCCTATACATATCGTGAAGGCCAGACAAAAGTAAGATGGGTTCTGTTTTCTAAACTCTGATTTTTTTATATATATATAACACAGAACAGGTAAGCAGAAAGAGGTGTAACTTTCTGTGTTTTTGAGAGATCAATGATTATAAGAGGAGATAGGAATCATTTCCTTTTCTCATAGAAACTTGCATTTATAAAGAAAAATGAAGTGAACTCCACAAAGAGACATAAAAATAAAAACAAAAATCATGGAGAAATTGAGTTCACAGAAAAAAAAATATGTGAGCATGTTTGCTTATTGCCAATAATTCTTTATTACATACTATTTAATGTACTGTCTGTATTCCCACAGGTCGATCTAGAAGTGAAGTAGAAACAAATGCGGGTTTGAGCACTGGTATGTAATTTCAAAAAAAAAAAAATATAGCTTTAGAGTATATCTTGTTTTCTAAAATCTAAATATGTAGAATATGTAGTGTCTAAGTAAATTTCCTTATCGATACACAGAAATAGCTTTGATTTCAGCTGTTAGCATAGCTGTACTAGAAGAAATCCTTATTTACACTTGGAAATGTGCAATTTATAAAAAGTTATCCCTAGCTTGAAGTCAAGGCAATTTGCACCAAGGTAAATATAACTTTTTCTCTTCTACATGAGGGTTTGAATTGATGCAGCCACATAACGGCACTAACGAAAGTTAATTACAGGAATACGTATAAGCTTCAAATATTTTACATTGACTTAAGATGTGCAGGGATATATGTTAGTTGTAATAACCTGTGATTTTTTATTGTATTGGTGTATGAATACTAGATTTGACAGTTTCATGTCTCCACTTTTTCCAAATTAATAACATTTAACTCATTTAAACTGTAGGTCCATATATGGCTATGAATCCTACTATTTGGTGCATGAGTCCAGACCTTAGCAGTAAGTTCTAAAAAATGCCGATAATATCCTTTTGTCATTTGCAATATTGGAAATAATTGCCAGCTGAGAAAGCAAATGTAAAATCAGTTTAAAGGCAAGAACCACAGAAAAAACACTGCTTTTCCAGACAGGTTGCTATGGACTAAGTTCATTTTTTGCATGCCTTTTGTTTTGGGCTGGTCACTCACTAAAAATCTAGGCACATCCACTGTTCTTAAAAACTATAAGTTTAAACTAATTAATCTTTCCCCCCCGCAGAATTAGACTTTGTCTTTTCTCCTTTTTGTCTACACAACTATGTTTACTGGTAAAGTCAGACATTTCTTTCAAAGATATCTCTGAAAACATTCACAGGGAGAAATAATAGGTTAAGCTGCTTTCTCAAAGGCTATGTTTAATGAAGGCTAGAATTACAGGTAATTCTAATTCTAATTAGACTGGTAAAAGTCTAATCAAGTTTATATGGGGATCCTTACTTCCACAACACACCATAATCACAAAAGACATCAAGAATGTTCAAAATTTCTGATTATTTTATATATATACATTATACATACATATGTATGTATATTATACATTTATGTGTGTATGTTTACATTCACTTAAATTATTAATCGCTCAAGCCAAACCAAACACCAGAGGCTGTTCAGGAAATTATTTCAAAGCTAGATTTTCAGCTCCTATCAGATTCATGAGTCAAAGAAAGACTAGCAGCAGAGCTGATGCTCATTAACATTCTGCTCCCTTCATTTTCCTTCATACGGCTAAATATAGGGCAGAAAGGATTTTTTAGCTTTTCTGACATAGCCTATAGACTCATTATGACCTTGAGCCCTTAAATGCTAGAGTGTCTGGCCTTGATCCAGTAGATGAGCTTAATGTAAGCATACTTACCCATGAGCATACTTTAGAAGGTGCTTCAATTAAAGCACATGATGGTCCCATTGACTTTGATGGAGCTCCTTGAGGGCATATACATACAGAGTTGATTGCTGGACAGGGATCTTACATGCAGTGATGTTTCCTTTCCAGTTCTGTCCCACTACAGATGGTTTACAACCCTCTAAAAGCATAGTTAATAATGCAAGTGTTGATGCTTAGCAGCTTGAGTAAAGATGCTTCAGTTTTTAAAATATTGCAGAATTCCCTATCAATGTGGAGGGAATAATTATCACTGTACAGTAGAAAAAAAAAAAAAAACACTTGAAAATCAGAAATGTAAATTGCCAGAATTTGTTTGTTGAAATGTGATTAAAAATGCAGTATATGAAAGTCTGAATTTTGGGACTGAAGGTTGGGAATAATTAATCTTATTTGTGAATATTTCTGTAACATAATCAAATGTGTTTTGGTTTCTGATTTATTTTTTCCCACTAAAAGCATTGAAAAGGAGTGCTATTCTGGTGTGTATGTTATGGTGCAACAGCAGTTGCACCTGAAGAAAGGCCTTATACTCCCAATATAAAGCAGATCATCAGATTTTGTTTAACAGTTTATATACTTGATCTTATCTGAAAGAAAAAATGGAATGGTGACATCACTGGCAGGACAGATAGAGATATACTCCCATCTAACTTTATATAGTTATTTATAGAATTTAAGTTTAGGAGTATTACTATCTTTAGTTCCTCAGTAGCCACTGGAGAGGGCTAAATATCTTCAGAAGGTGATTCATGTTTTATATTGGGCCCAGTTTCTGAAGAATCCTCTCTTGCTACTGATCACAAAACAAGACTAGATTTTTTTTTTTTTTCTGGGGGTACGGATACTGTTGTTAGATGTTTTCAAGTTAGATAGGAAAGTGAGGTGATAGCAAGCAACAAATAAGACATGGAAAATTTCTGCACTGCAGAAAAATCAAACCATGGAGGAAATAAAATAATAATAATAATAATAAAAAGACTTTAGAACTTAAACATAGGTCAATGAGATCAGATTCAAAGTCACCTGGTTTCCTTGAGATTTTTTTTTTGGAGGGGGGAGATGTGGGTTGAGGGGTGGGTGTGGTGGTGGTGTTTTAGTTTTAAACAAGGAAATATGTTATACATAAAACATTTAGACATTTAACGGTGGGAAAATTCACTGGAAAACTTATGAATATTAATTGTTCTCAGGGTTCCTTGGCATTAAATAACACAGTGTCGTAGACCTTTCTTGCTCTGTTTGTTATTGTTACCCAGATCTTGTAATTTAGAAATTCAATCAATGCAAATAAATTCTGCATTGAAAGTAAAGTAGTATGATGTTATTATAGACATTAATACAGTGTCTTTTTCCAAAACAGCAATTTTGAAGTACTGTCATAGTGAAGTAGGCATTATGTCTTTCCTTTTTGTTTTGTTAGCTATTTTAATAAAAGAAGTTGAACAAAACTGAGTGCAACTGGTATATCATAATGTAAATGCAAGAAGAATATTTTACATGAAAAAGACAATGTTAAGTGCAGCATTGGGAGCAAAATCTTTTCTTTTTGAAATCCCTTCTTTTTCAAGATTTTTGATTGCAGTTGCATCTATTTACAATAACTTGATACTATTTGGGGTTCCTTTGTAGAAAAGCAATGTTCTCAGACAGTTACAAGATAATCTAATTGCTATAAAATGATAATAAAAATGATAGAGAAATACTATTCATTAATAATTATTTTTAATTTAATGAATTATAGATTGTGAGAAAATTGGGGAAAGTCCTAACATGAAGCTGTCTCCCACTTTGTGAAGGCAATCTCCTGATCAAAGCAGGAACAGTACTATATGTGTGAGTCCCAGATAATATTTAAATGTTCTGCCTTTCTAAGTGCCAGATATTTGTGTCAGATTCCTTTGAATCGTCACCTTGAAATATTTTCAAATACTTTCATAGCATATAACTGCAAAGTGTCTCATATTCTGTAATAGTGTCTCATATTCTGTAATAGAATAATCCAGAATTCAAATTTTTTAAAAAACCTAAACAGAACAAAAAGATGGATTAAATGAAGATCCAAAACTTCCATGAACACAGAAATTTTCATCTAAATGCTCAAAACATTTAAAATAGATCAAATACTTGGTTAAGACATGATGTGACTACTATGTGGTAACATGGACAGTTTTATATGTAGTATACAGTATATAACATATAGCATTATCTCAGTTTTATAAATATCAGCCTATCATGCAGGTGTTTTCTGAATCATTCACAATCACACTGTAATTTAGGCAGAATTATGAACAGTGAACCTAAAAAATCTGGCTTTCGAAATCTAACACTGGTCTATAGAGTGTGCAGAATACATTTTAAATATCTGCTATTTGGAGTATTCATCCATAATGCACAGATACAGTCAGAATGGGTGTTACCCCTCTGTTTCCCTTTGACATCACATTAATAGATGGATTTAATAACTGTTTGACTCTCTTAACAGACCTAATCTCTTTAATTTCCATATTTTTACATAGAGCATGTATTCAAAAATGCAAACAAAATAGGTAGTCATGGGAGTAATGATTAGGATATTTATGATGGGGTATATGATAAGAAAGAGATTGAAAAGGAGGGTGAAGAAATGGAAATGATAATTGAAAAGAGGGGAAAAACACAAAAATCTTAATATTCTCAGGTAAAGTGGATGAGCTAATCTCTATAGCATGGTTTTGAAAGAAGAGACACACAGAACTATCATTGCATATGCTACCATTTTGGTCATTAGCATTTGAGGGTATGATTCACATAGCAGAACACACAGAAATAACATGATCAGTAAGTCTATCTTGAAAAAGAAAATCAAATGAGCTTGGCTTGTTGAGTTCAGTGTAGTCTAAAGACAGTTTATACACATGAAATAGCTGGGGAAGAGCAAGAGAAAAACTATAAATTTGCTGCATATATCTATTAAATAGTATAAAAAAGTTCATTCTTTTCTACCTTTTGATTGGTTACTTCTGTCAATAGACTGTGTTATCAGACCTCCGTTCATTGATCTATATGCATTTTATGTTATTTCAATTAAAAGTATTTTTTCACATAATATAATCCAGTAGTCAGATTATAGAGAGTGTAATATGATTATGAATAGGCAGTATAGGTGCAAGTGCTTATGTGCTACTATTATACATTAAGATATTTAAAATTTTAACTTAAATGTCAGAGTTTTACAGCATAGCCTATACTGGTGACATCATTTATATTTCAGATTAAATGTTATTTTTCTTTTCAAAGGCCAAAGAAAATAAATATATTCCTTCTCCATAAACTGTAGCACAGTCAGCATGAAGTCAGATCAAATCTGTAAATTTCAGTCATCTGAGGTAAGTTTTACTTATGCTGGCATCTCTATTGAAATGAACAGGATGGGTTATGTGCATATTATACACACTGATAAAAAGACTTCCAAGATGGTTAACAGACACCCTATCTTCATATTTGTCTTCAAAGTATCATTTTTTTGTATTCAAATTTACATTATGTAGACATACATATAAAATACCTATATATGCAAATATACATACACTCACCTGTGTACTGTATGTGTATACCTTCATGCATATACATTCTTAATCTTATAATACTGAGCAATTTGTCGTTTTACAAATGCACATGGATCTGTACAGACCTTTTTTCTCCATCTTGAACAAGACATCACACAAAGTGTTTATGACACTCAGCAGCTATTGCCATGGGGAATAGAGCAGCTTCATAGAATAAAACCCAGGAACTGATAAGATGCCTCCATTAAAATGTGTTTTCGCACTAGTATCCAGCCAAAATAAGTGTTATCTTTTGCTTTGATGCTTCCATTTGTACTGTAACCTTTATTTGGTTGTTTTGATGTGTGCAATAATTGATACTTCAATAATAAACTTGTTTATATTCAAAACACCTTTAATCCTTGCACGGTTCTTTTAGTGTCTTTTTCGAGATTGAAGTGGCTTCTTGGCATACTATGATGTCTTCTGTGAAAGTCTTTTATTTCTAAAGTATTGACATGGAGTGCTGCTTTTTCAAAATTGAGAAAAGAATGCAGAACTGCTGCCTTCTACTCATAATCTTGGGGCCTTTATTTACACATATAAGTAATTAACACTTATGTATGATAATACTTATTAAGTAGAAGGAATGATGTAAGAAGACAGGAAGGTAATATTGCAACAGAGAAAAATTATATGAACAGAAACAATTGCTGTAGTATAAATAAATAGGAGGAGAATGTACTTACAGAAATGCAAAATAAATGAGAACATGTGCATCAATCCATTATCACTTATAGAGGAATGAAATCTTATGTGCCATTTTATTATTTTAAAAAGCAAGGGCATTGATAGTGATCCTTCCCTATATTTATTGTATTTGTTAGATTTTACGTCTCAATCTACTTCCCTGAAAATGCTAAACTTGTTTTGTGAATAATCATTTTATTCTATTGAGAATGTAAGTGGATGGGTGAGCCAGTCTGTTATGTACATCTGGCATGTTTTAGGTGGGTTAAAAGAATTCTCAGGCTGCTTTAGAACATTCGTAGCTTAGTTCAACATAGTAATGGAGAAATCATGTAATCTATTTGCTTCATTAATCACATAATTCAGACAAAACTCACCTATAGTTAGAATATGTGTGCAAGTTCTTTATGAGCTTCTTTTTTTCTAAATGCAAAGAATATTAGTTACCCACTAAAAGAAAATTGGTCATCAGTGGTTATGGCTTTCCAACTTTCCAACTTTCTTCAACTCGTTTGCTTACTGAAAGCATCTTAAATACTTTTGGCATAGTGGCCCCCATCTCATATGGACAGGATAGGCAAGTGGGAAACCGACTTTTATAAAAGATTTTTTAATTTGCGTTTTCCAGATGTTAGATTGCCACTGTGAACATAAGAAGTGTTAAGAGCAAAAAATCTGTTGCTAAGGTCTATGTCCTTAAGGTATGTTTCCCAAAGGTCTGTTTGATAGCATTTGTTCAGAAGAAAGAGGACAATGCAGCATGGGTTAATGGAGAATCCAACTCTAACATGAATTCAAGGTGACTAATGGATGCGAATTCATCCACATAAGTGCTATAAAGGAGCCACCCTGAACCAGTAACACGAAAATGCCATTAGTGCCATAATATTTCTCCAAGGCTACAGGAGGATCAAAAGTGCAATGATAAACAGAAAGATTGATTTCTTACTTATTGATAAATTAATGTGAATGATATTTTGCCAAACATGAGGGACATCATAGAAAAGAAAAAGGAGGTTCCAGAAATGGTGAGGGATACACATGCCTATTTGGATCCCTGGGATTATTACAAACTCGAATGCCATAGGCTTTGAACCAGAGGACAACATCTCCACCAAGCTTTAAGTTTCCTTCAAACATATACTTATTTCTGTAATATATCTTCACATAGTTTGGATGCTTATACACATTTCCAGTAGAAATGGGCTAGACCATGGCCAGATATGCACACCTACATGGAGTTAACCCAGCATCACCAAGCAAACATTTTCTACATGGACTACTCCACTATTGATATGACCGGTTCATTTCCTCTAGGAAAATGTTTGTCGTGTTTGCCATTGCTGATAGAGATCACCTGATACAAGTATGCCCAAAATTGATATTCCTTCCTCTCTAATGCATACCTACATTTATTCCTGAATTGCTGTCAGTTTCCTCTCAAAAAAAGAACAGTGGTTTCATATATTAAGCTAAAGAAAATACCAAAACAAAAGGATTTTTACCTTCCCAGACTGAGAAATTTAATAGATAATGTAATAGAGAGAAATAACTGCAGCTGACTGCAGTCTATTGGAGGGGACATTAGCAGATACCCATGGTGAGAGAGCAAGCCTATCTTCAGCACACTGAGAAACTGGGCAATGCTGGAAAGGGAAGGGGACAACGAAAACTGTGGAGGGTCAGAAAGACAGATCTGACTGCGGCAGGTGAGCATATATGTCTATCCTTGAAAGCAAAGTTACCACATGAAATCAAATCCTATTTATGCAAAGATTTGTAAAAAGTATGGTAAGTGGATGCTCAGATAGCATATTTCTTTAGGAAAAAAAAAATAAAAAGAGGTCTAAAAGGTTTTCAAAAGAAAGTTTAAAAAAAGGACAAAAAAGGACAAAAATATTAATATGTTAATGTAAATCTTTAAAAGATAGGAATGCTAATGTTTATTTTTGTAGAAATTATTTAGGGCTTTATGTCTCATGTCTATAGTCTTTTCCAAACTATAGTAAATCAAGTAATCTTTCAGATGCAGTTATATACATGACACTGCCTATGAAATGTCCTTAGCAATTTTGCAATACCTTTATTAATTATGTACTTCATAGTTCTCCTATATGTCACGCTAAAATAAAGATAATTCTAGGAGTTAATTTCACTTATTTACTTTTATATTTACCTTGTTCGGTTTGTTATGTACACTGATCTACTCCCAAGCCTTCTCTTTTCTCTAAGGATGCTTAATATAAGACTGAACATTTTCCTTCTATTTGTTTCTTTAGCCAGTAAAGACCAACAACAAAAATAATTTTTTCTCCCCTAACCCCAGCATAATAGATACGAGTTTCAGTTCTTCTTCAGTTTCTAACAGTTTTATTCAGAACACATTTTGAACTAAATGTTCCCAAGGTCAGTGAAAGACTCCCAGTGTTTTGGACTGACTTTGGATCAGACTCCAGATGAAGATATTGACAGTGTGCCAAGCAAGTAATAGTCTTCCTACATATACATATGTATGTACTTTTCTTTAATATAGAAAATGTTTCCTTCTATGTTCATGGATAAAAAGTATAGAAAGAGAACTTCCATTTATCTTCCATGCTTTTTCTTTCCCCATATGCTAATTTAATGATGCTACCACAATAAGATAATTCAATATACTTGACACATCTGCCATAAAACTATATATCTTATTTTGAAACAAGTCAGCCTTCAGATGTCTCCTTTTTAGTGTCTTCAGGACAAAGGGGAGAATTGACTTATTGTCAGACACCAGAGCACTTTTTGATATCTATAGCTTTGAATGCTTAGCATTTTATGACAAAGGCAAAACAGCTGCATCTCCAACTTACTTCTAAGTGTATATATGTATACATATATGTCTATATATATAAAAAAAATAGTTATTTACTTAAGTGCTTACTGGTATGAGGTAACTAGTGGACTTTTAAAATATTTTGGTGAAGAAGATACACTGCTGTGGGGTCAGATGATCTGAAGTTATTTAAAAAATATACAAAATCTGCTTTCTCTGAACATTAGGACACAAAAGAGTAGAATCTATCAGGAAAAAAAAATCCACTGGTCTTTCTGTTTTCATTTCTTGCAGTTTCCAGCCTTTTCTGCATAGCTCTTACTCACAGCTCCCAAAGTTCTGTGTGAAGATGACCGTGAAAACAATACCTTTGTGGCTGTGTTTCCTTGTATATTGGTTTTCCTCTGGGTTTTATTGTAACTTGCTATTTCTCCCTCACACCCTGCACCTTAATCCAGTCAGTCCTGCATGTCTGAGTTTATAATTAAATCACAGTAAGCCTCTCTTTTTTTTAGTAGGATTTGGGAGGACACATATAACTCTTACTCCAGCCCTGCGTGTATCCTCCTGTAGATGTAGACTTTAATTTTTTTTTAACATTGTGTCTGAAAGAGAGATGTTGCATCTATCAGCTTCACCAAGGTTAATCTAATTCACAGGAAAGTGTTGAAAAGAAAGACGTACCTGGTAATACAAGCTAAAGAACAGGAACCTTGTGCAATTAAGCTCCTAACTTCAGCAACTCAATTAAATTTCTAAATCTGGATGGTATGGATTCAGACATAGGGGTCCTGAACAATGCCAGTTGTCCTTAAATCTAACCAATTTTCACAGTAGATAAGAACATTAGAACTCTAGTTTTAAATACTTACCTGAAGTGTTGTGCTATGTTTAGCAAATTGCTAAACCATTCCTATCAATCTCTAGCCTTATTTCCACAACTATTCAACAAGCTAGGCATACTTTAAATTTCTGTCCAAGTCCACAGACATTTGTGACACTGGGAGGGAGAGGAAAGACATGTAAGGCCCAAGTTGTGATCCAAACTCCTGACAATTTTTTGCTTAGCAAGCATTACTACATGGACCAAAACCAAATTCTATTAACAATAGTATTTGTGAGCATTTTCCAGGGTAGTTTTGTACTCTATCCCTAACATGACGCTTAAGTGTCCTGCGTGCCTTTAATTCCTATAGAGGGATCACACCCTATATAAAATGCAGTTGTAATGTTGCTTTTCTCACAGTGTGAAAAGTGATGATGTTAAGAGCTGCATTTCGTGCATTAGTCCATGTCCTTAAACTTCTTAGGTGGCAGGAATACTCCAAGGTCTTTAACCAGGTTTAACCAGGTTTTGATATGGATTTAGGCTTTTTTAGTTAACACTAAAGGGTATGTGGAGAACATGGATTACAACCCAGGACTTCTCTCTCTTGCCTGAACTTGGTAGAAGAAAATGGAATTCATGTTTGTTAACTCTAGCCACCATAGAAGTCACTTTAAGTTTTTTTGTAAATGCACTGAAAGGGACGGCTTTTGAGGAAAAGTGATTATTTGATCTATTTTAGTGCTTTTCTTAAGATTGCTTGCCTTTACTTGACTGCAAGATAGACCAGAGTCACCTGCTCAGATTTTAACAGAAAACTTCTATGTGTCTAAATAAGAATATATGATGCCACAATAGTTTGTTACTAGAGAACTCTCTTGAGAAATGGAAATTATGGGATGTCTGTCTTCTGCCAGCTGTGATTTGGAAAAGCACGAGGCCATTGCTACGCTGGGCTCTTCAGAAGCTCCTCGAGTGGCCTTGCTTGTCTCCAGGGACAGAACAATCTGCCTCTCCCTCCAAAGAGTTTCCATCTGACTGTTTTTGCAGGAGCCAAAGCACAACAAAAGACTAATCCGGAGTCTAGATACAACCCTCCTAAGAAACAAAATATGAATTAGTCATGACCAAGTAAAATAAACAGCAAGCTTTTCATAGTTGTCAATAAAGGATTTTGTTTTGTATTTCATAAAGCCTTATTCTTTTTTTTCATTCACATCAGAATGAAGTATCTTCTTAATACAGATTTCATGGCTAAGTGTTGTACTGTACTTTTATGTTATTAACATTTCATTACTTTTTTCAAAATATACTGCAGAACATTTACAAGTTGTTATGAATAATCATACAGCAATAAAACAAAAATATACTTGCCAAATAAATGTGCAATACAATGCAATGATTTTCCTTTGCATGCTAATAGCCTAAATTCCATACATCATAGGAGAGATTAACCATCCGTTGTTAGTATAATTAGTAGAGATCTAATATAACAGATACATTCTGAATTTCTAACTGATGCCTCTGGGCCAGTACTTGAACTAGTGTAGCCTCTTTGAATTCAGTGCAACTACACAGTCATATCTAGATGAGAATTTGACCACATGTATTTCATATATTTGCCAAGAAACACTTCAAATGTGCTGATTAAATCATAAAAAACATCCCTGAGTCAATGAGAGTTGTCATGTACATCTCTTAGGACTTGACAGATGTTTCATACTGACAATTAATAAGGCTGGACCACACTTCCTTTTATTTTAAAATCACTTTTATTTTCTATGTTACAAGCAATACTGTGCTGAGACTAGAAGAGAAATGGAAGAAGAAAATGAGTAGTAAGGGGAATTGTGGGCTTGCATGTCACTATTCATATGTAATGGCACTATACATTACATTAAATGTATACAAGACTGCCATTTCCTTTCCAAAGTTAATAGAAGAAAATGCTTCAGCACCTATAGGTACTGTAGATTGATGCAAAACAAATCTAAAATAAAATAATCCAAAGTCAGTTTTCACTGTGATTTTCAACAAATCTTTTTCAGTGACCTTGAAAATCTTTGTATAACACAACTAATCCAGCACAGGAAAAAAAAGCAAAGCAAAATGAAACAAAATACATTTAAATATTTCTGATATAGTAATAGGGAAATTGAATAGACATTTGAATAACAGACGCATTTCTGACATATGCAGCTCTATAAAATCAGCTTCATCTGTAAACATCACACACAGAAAATGCCTAACATATCTGTAAAGGATCTGTGAAACAGTTGCCACAAGTGAATAAATATTTGACTGATCATTGATTCTCCATGTAAGGAAAACATTGTCAAAGTATTTGATAATGTATGAAAGACAGGATCAGCATTTCTTTCTAATCACCATTGACAGTGGCAAAGCACCAAATACATGTCCTTTCAAGGTCACTGCTTTTTCTTTATGTAATTTGGAAAATGCTAAGAGGCTGCCCACATAAACAACAGTTATCAGACATAAAAATGAATTAAACTCTCCCTTACTTCAACCTCTTATCAATTTAAACACAAAATAATTATATTATACTTGTGGGTAATACTTAATTCATGAAACAAATAATGACATTTGACCACTCTAAATCAACATAACATTGAGGCCACAGAGGAAAAGAGAAAGGGAGAAAAAGAGGGAAGGAGAATAGGAAGAAAAGAGAGAGAGAAAAAGAAATAAAAAGTGAGAGAGACAGAGAGGGATGAAAAGAGGGAAGAATAACAAGGAAAGAATGGATGGAAGGAGGCAGGGAAGGAGAGAAGGAGGGAGGAAAGAAAGAAACCCCTGGTTGACCAGGCAAAATGCTCCAGACCTTCATTTCAGGAATAAGAATAGGTTTAAAGCTCAGGAATAAGTTTAAAATTTATCACCATTCAACCTTTTTAGTCAACAAGCTGGGTTTGACACTGCATAAAAATTATAGAGGTTATATCTAAACAGTAGGATTTAGGAGTATAGGTATTGGGCTGTCATGTCTACATTTTGAGATGAATTATCATGCAGGATATCGCTGGAATAAAATTTCAATAAATGAGCAAAGAGAAAAAAAAAAAAAAAAAAACACCAACTAGTCATTCAGTATGCACAATCCTTTAACCTGACTTTTGGGACATGCTGTGCTTCACACTCAACATGCTACTCTTCACACTCAAAATTTGTAGAATGATGTCTTTTTTTTTCCCCCCGATATCCGTTAGAGAAATATAAGCAGAGGGAGTTTTCATTATATGTTTTTTATAGTATCACAAGTCAGAGTGATCCTGATCTTTGAACACCAGTCCTGGCAGATTGAGTCAAAACTCTCTCTTATTACAACTACCACAGCTTTCAAATTCTGAAGAATACTTGAGAAGATACCGTGCTATCTGGGTTGTTTTTCAGTTGTGTCAATCTCTGACAGCTTTACATTCGATCATTCAACACCTGTGTCACGTCTTTTAACCATATACTTTAACCAAACGTAATCTCAACAGTAGAGCTGATCTGCCTGAGCCAACACAATGGTGATGTGCCCTGTAAATGCTTTATGGAAGTTTTAGTTATAACAGACTTATTGGTTATGGTTGATAGGAAATGGACGTATCAGAGAGACATTCCAAAAGGTCGTGCAGGATTCAGTCTTTTAAAGAGGAGAAGGTTATAGCATTCAGTCCACACTCTGCTTTATAATGCTGAAGTTTTGAGGGCAGAAGGAACTGAGTATGAAAAAGATGTGCATGTTCTTTCCTTTTCTGCCATATTCAACACAGCTGAGCAAGCTTCCAAAAGACAATACCTAGGAAGCACTAATGATTTGCTAAAAAAAAATTGATCAAAATTTATTCTGGTGTGCCTTCAACTGTGCTGCTTATATTTCACTTTTTTATGTTGTTGATTACAAGTGTAATGTAACCCTATGGAAGAGATGTAGCGTTGTCTGATCTGTCACAGGATTGCATAACATATGCACTATCTTGTCAGTTCACCCATAGTTGACCTGGTATTTTCAACATTTTTTGTCATCTAAATCGTAATTAGGATAAAAAGTAGTTTAAATGTATGGTATATTGTATACAATATGTTAAAACTTCACTTCTATATTAACTATTAATACATAGTGACAACTGTAAGATGCAACCATAAGTTTTTCTTGAATATTGACTTTCCAAATAGTAATTATTACAGACATGATACGTTATCTCCAAACTAATAGCTATAGTCTCTATAATATAATATTTTTTGGTGTTAAGCACTGTCAAATAAGATAGTGCTATTACTTCATATTAGAGGTTGTGAAATGGCAGGGTACATAGAGTTTTCTAGATTTCAATCTGCCATCAGGTTATTTAGAGAGCACTGTATTAGCCCCTGTATTTCCAAAGGAAAGTTCAAACAGGTGTTCAGACTTTAACTAAAAAGTCCTCAGATTTGTAGCTTTGACAAATGCTAGTTCTCACCTCAGTTATGTCAAATGTATAACAGCTGGTTGGAGAGTTCAGAACCTGTACAATCCATTTCTTGTTAGGCTGAGAAGTTCAGACGTTTTTTGTTTTGTTTTGTTTTGTTTTGAGTGGAGAAGCATGAGTAGAAGCTAGCTAATATCAAAGGCAACAAATGCCATTCAAGTTTGCAAGTGATATTTTTATGAGGGGAAGGGAGAAGCTTGCCTTTAGGCATCATAATACAAACCACCTGATATTGAAGATTACATATTAGTTTTATTTTACAGAAAGCCTCTCAAAATGTTGAAGATGTCTATTGCATTTGTGTATTGTAATGTAATATTATGTTGTGTAATGTAATAGAATGCTCTAATGGTCTCAGGAATACTCTTAATGCTTTCACCTGTATTTTCTTCAGGAAGAATATTCAGAATTTGTAATAGCACAAAATTATTTAAAAAAAACATCATGGGTTATTATTGTGTATATGATTTTGTGATATGTCACATATATCACAGGATTATAAATATATATATATATATGTATATTTTTCCTGTAAGCAAAACTGAAGTGACAGATTTCTAAAGTGAAATTCTGGTGTATTTGTAAGAATTCATGTCTTATATGGCCTATTTTCTTTTCTACTACAGGTGATTTGCTAAAAAATTCAGCCTATTGTTTTTTTTCTTCCTCTTTCTTTTGAAAAGAATGACTAGGAGCAGGCTTGATCTTGTGATATAATCCACAAGAGAGACATATTGCTGTGAGTTCTCCATAGCATACAGAGGATCTTAATTTCTGGCTTTTTCAGAGGTAATATGTTCTGAAAAGTGTTTTCCCTAAAAATGTAGCAGAGAAAGAAGAGGAGGAACACATGCTGATAAGAGCCAGATGGTCAAGGCTTGTGCTTTGATATTTAACAAGAAAACTTTGAAAAATGATGATTTGGTCTCAATCCAGACAAGGATTTTTTCTGGCAAGTTGGAAGATAATTTCCTATCCAACTTCATTTACAACCAGCTCAGTATACTCTGAGATGTGGTAATTTTAAACAAAAGGAATTTGTCCCTGTTTCATGGTGTTTTCCTAAAGACCTCAAAAAAATCAAGGCAATGAGTGGGGAAACTAGAAAGGAAAGGATTATAAAAGTGGTGAAGGTAGCTATGAACTGACCGGGATGTGCTAGACTATAAGGCTGTTTCAAGGAATCACAATCCTTTGGCATACAAACACATAAACTATTTTATTTTGATGAATTTAAATGTCCCTGCTATTTTCAGAAGTGGTCAGCAGCACTGCCCTCTTTGGAGCAAATAAAGCAATCTCCAAAGAAACAAGGCTATGACTGCTTAAAGTTTCTTGGGTCATCTGCTGATTACTGTTAAGCTAGCACAGACCTGGTCCCTGCTGCTGCAGGAGATAGCAAGCTGCAACTAAGGCTGCTGACTGCACTGTGGTAGCAATTTTTGCTTACTGGAACCACGCTGCTTTTCTAGATCCCCAGATAACCAATTGTTTAATTGTGCATAAACATAAATTAAGTTATTTTAAAATTCACCATAAAATAAAAAACACCTGCTTACATAACTAATATGCACTGCTCATTAGACCTTGACAGAAACGTGCCACAGAAATAGAAACACTGTCACAACCCCTAAAATTGCACCCCACTCCACCTTCCATTTGCTCAACTTGATTTACAGCTTTATAATCATATACAAATGCTGCCTTCATACAAAGTTAGCTTTGCATTCCTCCCTTATGAGTTTTCAGAAATGCTTAACCCCATTCATTTGGTGCTTGGCAGGATGGTAGTGCTTAGTAGTTTCTGGTTTGGTTTGAAGCAGAAGTGTCATCTTTATATATTCATAGGACTCGATTGTGGCTGTGCTTCAGGAGAATGTTTTTCTCCTACTTTGTGCCACAGCCAAGAACTGCTGGTATAGTTGCAACTGGAAAAATATCAGAGTTCATTTGCTGTTATCGCCTTTTTTAAGGGAAGGAACAAGATATTATTAAAGATTTCTATGTTGTCACAAAAAATCAAAACCTGCCATTTAATGGAAAGGTCAACAATTAAATATAATAAAAGCAGAGAAAAAAGCAAACACATTGATCCTCTGTAGCAAAAGTAATTTTTCCAAGATCAAGGTAATGTATTTTTACTCAAGTTTCTCTGGCCCCACATGACCTGCTGAATCACAACCTACTGAAGCTTAGTCACCTCCCTATCCTCCAGAAAGAGGGGACTGATCAAATTATATCTCCTTTTCTATTTTCATTCAGTGCTTGATGAAAATAGAAAAACTGCTTCTATTGCATTTTTAATATTGTATGACATTGAGATAGTTCTTTACTTATTGGTTGTCCTAAGATATTTTATTTGCTATATATTAACAAATGAATATTGATAAATATACTAACATTTTACACGTAGGCATATACGAGAATATTTGCATATCTGCTGGCTATTTTGACCAAGCTGAATTAACTAGTTCCCTCAGGATTTGATACCTAAATTCTCTTTGTACAACAATTCATTAACAAGATTGCCTGCCCAATAGTTATATAAATTAACCCCAAGTGACACAGAACAAGTGTAGTGACAATACTTAATGATATGCTTGGTGATATTATTTTTAAAAAACTGTGAATTTTTAGAGGTATTTTTTTGGTTCTGTATGCCTATTGTAGTCAAAATGCTTTGGAATTCATCCAAAATTTCCTTTCTTTCTGGCACTGCAGTGAAGTTACTGACAAATATATTAGCTGGTTAACATTCCATAGCTTGTTGAGAGCACTGTAGTGATATCACGTCATTCAACCTCATGACAAACAATACCCAAACACTCTATTTCTTGTAATTCATTAACCGCTTATTATATGTATATTCATTATTATATTTTATACTCTTAACATAAGATTTACACTGCAGAACAACCACATGAACTAAAGTTGACTCATAATTCATTAAAGCAAGATTGAAGAAGTGTATAAGAAGTAAAAAATCTGATGTGTATTGGTGGTTCTTAAATCACTCTTAAGCCAATGAACTTGGCAATGATACTTTAGCTCTGCGTAGATCAGTATTTTGCCTAAACTACAGAGAAAAATGTTGAAGAAAGTTTATTACTAGTTTAGGGATAAAGAGAAAGAAAGAATGCTTACATGAAAAAACTGTTTGATTAATGCAGAGGCACATGTATGGGCCAGAAGTGAAAAATGCTCTTTATCCAAGCTGGAATTTTAGTAACTGAAGTGTGTTAACCTGTGTTGTAACTGATATATATGTGTATGTATATATGTAGGTACGTAGATATATCTCAGAAACAGCTATATGTCTCAAAATAGGACAGTTTTAAACTTTAAAAGTAAACTTCACTCCATCTATTCATTAACAATGCAATTCTTTCTAATGCATCTAAAAGGCTGCATTAGGAACACCATTGCCAGAAGGTCAAGGGTTCCTTCCCCTCTACTCAGCACTCCCCAATACAAAAGATGTGGAAATACTGCAGCAAGTTGAGCAAAGGGTCACAAGGATGATTAAGGGACTGGAGCATCTCTAATATGAGAAAATGATGAGAGAGCCAAAACTGTTCTTTTGGAGAAGGCTCAAGGGGGATCTTATCAATGTTTGTAAATATCTGATGGGAGGGGTAAAGAAGATAGAGGCAAACTTTTCCCAGTTATATCCAATGAAAATATATCACTTTCACTTTATAGTGAAAAGATACACAATATCACATCAGATATAGCATGCATATTCAAAAATGCATAGGTGAGACTACCAAATTGAAATTAAAATAAAATTTAATTAAAAATATAATGCAAAATATTGGTCAGATTTAATGGAGGAAAGAAAATTTCTAGGAGTATTTAGCAGTGATGAGATTTACCATTTTAGCAGCACAAATTCAGCTTTTCTGCTTGAAGTTACAGCAGACATGAAACTATACAGTTGTTCATTTTTATTTATTTTTTAAATGCTTATCAACATGTATTTACTTGTCATCATACAATCTTATAATGAGATATTCCTTTCGCTAAAGAATTTATTGTCTCAAGGTTATCTTGAGGTACAAAGAATTTTTCATTATAGCTGTGTGCCTCTCCAAAGACTGAGTGCGCTCAAGGGATGTTCAGGAATTCTTTTTCTTCTGTATCCCAGCAGTCTGCACTCACAGAATCAGAGAAAAAGGTAGAGACCATCCTGCTTTATACCAAATTGTAAAGCTTACTCATTTCACAGGAGTCTTTAGAGAAAGGTATATCATTGGGATGCTCTGCTTCATGAACACTATGCAGTTTTGAAGGAGTTAAGAAAAAGCAGGAGTGGGAAGTTATTTTTCAAGGGTAAAAAGTAGGACCTACTCAGAAAGATAGGGATTTTAGCAGAGGATTAGCAGGAAGAAGGGAGCTTTTTACCCTTAAACTGAGAGCGAAATCTCTGAAATAGAAATTCATTAGACGTATAAATGAGGAGGATTCACAGGAATGGGAGTCCAAAAAAAGCAGTCTGGCAAAAGAAAAATCAGGAATGTATGTGAGCCATGTACATGAAGTAGTTCCTTTTACTTTGGAGAGAGGGAGACTGCAGAAAGAATCAAAAACATCTCTTTTACCAACACAGTGTGATTATACAACTATATAATAACATATAAGTGATGAGAAAAAAAAAGTAACAATCATTTTGTAATTATAGATGTTCAAAGATGAAAGTGAACTTTAAGCACAAAGTAAAAAAATAGCTTTACTAAGAAATGAAGGAAAAATAAATTAGATACAACTCTTTTTTGATTTATCTATTTTCCATTTGAAAGACTGATTTTGTATACAGTTATACAGATTGGTAGTTGAAAATGTTGATATACTCAATTCTGATAAATTAAATTATTTCTTTTCAGGAAGTTTGAGATTTTCAACTTTATTTCTAGTTCAACTTATTTCAGCTTCCAATAAGTGTCAAAACAATAATTCTGGAAGTCATTTTAATTAACATAAATAAAAAGAGAAGTAAGTATTTTATTTTGAATTTCATTCTTTTTCATTTGGATGAAAACTTTTGCAAAAACTGAAATTACTATTTTTGACTAGTTCTCTAAAATATACTACAAATATTCTCAATTATGTCAAAAAGCAATATTTTATGGAGGGAAGAAAATTATCAAGGCACAGCCAAGCACAGCATTTCTTATGTAAGTAAATTTAAAACAGTGGAAAAACAGAACTCATGTGCCATGTTTTCTTTCTTCTTTTCTATTTTTGGTAATTGATACTGTTGTTTGCAACAGTTAAACAAAAATTTGACCTAGCAGTGAAATTTAGTAATACAGAAATCATATTAAAATGTTCTACAAATCAGATTTATTACCCAGAGTCATAAAAATCCATTTATTCCAATAATTTCTGCTTCAAAATGGCATACTAAACGTGTGTGATTCAGTATCATTGAAATCAGTGACACAAATTCTATTGAATTCAAAATGATAATATCAAGCTATAAGCAAAGTTTAAAATGTTTTGGATATAAAATGAAAATGTGAAATTCAAAGGTGTTTACAACAAAGCAGAATCAATTGTTTATGGCTTTTAGGCTATTTACAGCACTAACAGAATATTATGCATGATATTCTTGAAATACTAATTTTGAGCTCTATCATTTCAATACAAAATCACTATCTGTCCCAATAGAAAAAAAAAAAAAAATCCCCCCAAAATTCCATAATGCAGTCCTGTGCCACGTGCTCTAGGTGACCCTGCGTATGCAGGGGGGTTGGACTAGATGATCTCTAGAGGTCCCTTCCAACCCTAAGCATTCTATGATTCTATGATTCTATGATAATTGGAATTATGGAATTCCTAAAAATTATTAAGAAATATGTAGCTAGCAGGGTACCCCCGGGGGTCAGTCCTCGGTGCAGTGCTGTTCAATTTATTCATCAATGACCTGGATGAAGGCACAGAGTGCTCCCTCAGCAAGTTTGCTGATGATACCAAACTGGGAGGAGAAACTGATACCCCAGAGGGCTGCGCTGCCATCCAGAGGGACCTGGACAGGCTGGACAACTGGGCCGTGAAAAACCTCATGCAATTCAACAAGGCCAAGTGCAAGGTCCTGCACCTGGGGAGGAATAACCCCAGACACCAGTACAGGCTGGGGACTGACCTTCTGGAGAGCAGCTCTGCAGAGGGGGACCTGGGTGTCATGGTGGATGATAAGTTGACCATGAGACAGCAGTGTGCTCTTGTGGCCAAGAAGGCCAATGGGATCCTGGGGTGCATTAAGTAGAGCGTCTCTAGCAGGTCAAGGGAGGTGATCCTGCCCCTCTACTCAGCCCTGGTGAGGCCGCATCTGGAGTACTGTGTCCAGTTCTGGGCTCCACAGTACAAGAGGGATGTGAAGCTGCTGGAGAGAGTCCAGCGCAGGGCTACAAGGATGATCAGGGGCCTGGAACATCTGCCCTATGAGGAGAGGCTGAGGGAGCTGGGCCTGTTCAGCCTGGAGAAGAGAAGGCTGAGAGGGGATCTAATCAGTGTCTATAAATACCTCAAGGGAGGCAGTGAGGAGGATGGTGCTGGCCTCTTTTCAGTGGTGGCCACCGACAGAACTAGAGGTAATAGCCACAAGCTGAAGCACCAAAAGTTCCACATGAACTTAAGGAGAAATTTCTTAACAGTGAGGGTGACAGAGCACTGGAACAGGCTGCCCAGAGAGGTTGTGGAGTCTCCTTCTCTGGAGGTCTTCCAAACCCACTTGGATGCAGTCCTGTGCCACGTGCTCTAGGTTACCCTGCGTGTGCAGGGGGGTTGGACTAGATGATCTCTAGAGGTCACTTCCAACCTTAAGCATTCTGTGATTCTATGATTCTATGGTGTGTACCACACAATGGTCTGTGCTGGAAAATGCATATGCTTTTTTTATCCAGATATGTTATTTACTTTTCCTTCATATGTATACTCTCATGGAATTAAAATAAAAATGTCATCTGTAGCCGTCACTTAGAGTAATCATAAAGAGATCAATATAAGTCAATAAATTCCGCATTCATGACCAGTATAGACTGCTAGAGAAGAAAGGCAAAATGTGAGGAAACAGGAGTAAGGAGAAACAGTCTAACAAGTTAAACATTCTGTACAACTGAGTCACAACTTTTTGCTTTTTAAAATGCAGTTTAATTCCTTCATCCTCAGGGAACAAATCTTAACGTCTTTAGGTTTCAGTTACATTCCTTTTTCTACATGCCTGGCATAATACACGTTTCCTAATTAATAATATAGATTTTGTGCTATTTAATATGCTAGATAGATAATAATTTATGGATTTGTCTTGCCTTTTTTTTTTTTTTCTCCCTGAGATTCACTGCAAAAAGCAGGGAACCAAAATTTAACTTTTACTTTTCACAGTCTTTAGTGATGTGCTTATGGAAATTCAAAGCATCCCTCATGATCAGACTTATAATAGCAACACTGTCTCACTAGCTATGATTTGTCTTGAATAGAGCAAAGGGCAGACCAATATTGAAAATGGGTTCTCCATGGAGAGAGGAGGGAGAGGGAGAGTGTGTCCTCTCCCTGCAGTGTCCTCTGCACAGAGAGAGGAGGACCGGGGTGGAAGCTGGAAACTTTGGTACTGCAGAAGGAATGACTTTGGCAAGGTTGTGGCACACAGAGAGGAAATATAGCTGCACTCTGCTATTGTGAAAAAGTTTATACAGAAGACGGTCACACCCTTCTCAGAGGACAAACAAACGAAATAACAAGAAGGGAAACAAGGGAAATTCTAACCGGACAATAGGAAGCCTAATGCATCTAACTGGACCATAGAAAGCCTCATGCTTAACTGTAATTTTTCGCTAATAGAAGCAACATCTCCCTAAATGAGAGTGGCTAAACACAAGGACAGAGAAACTATGGAATCTCCGTCCCTGGAAATATGAGAAAATTTGAGTATAAATCAAACTTCAAGGAGAGGGTTATCACAAACTCTGATTCACCTCCAGCTCCCTTCTCTTTTTCAGTTGTAATAACATCTCTTAAGATTTTCTTGCAACTTAGATGCTTGTGACCTGATATCTCATCTACGTACTGCTTGGTCTCCAGTGCAATTATATACTCCCTAATCTCTGCTTTAAATGCTCAAGATAAGAGGCCAGGTTAATTTAAACCCATCTTTAGCTTGCTTTATGTATAACCTTGGACTTGACATTTATCCTATCTTCTCTCTCTGTATTCTCCCCAAGTTATATTCAAGCTGTGTCCATAAAACAACAAGAAAAAAGATGAATAGATCATTACTTTAATCTCATTTTTTCAATCCTTTAATGAAGTGGTAGACAGTTGTAATTTTTATATGCACGCGTATCTTTTGAGGATTGCATATTTTAAAAACCATTGAAAGATGACTACTTAGCAGTGTATTAATAATTGCTTATGAACAAAAATAATTATGCCAAAATTATATTTTAAAATCATTCTAAATGAGAGAAATTGACTAAATTGTCTAGAGATTAAAAGAAGTGAATGGATAAATTCTAGAATTTAAAATGCTTTTTAAAAAACAAACTATCATTCTTTCATATGTAAAATTTTCCTTCATTTTATGAATATGAAAGCTGTCTTGACTGCATGCACAGTTTAAAAAGAAATTAAAAATGAACAAAACTGATATTTCCCAGAAAAATCTGATCACTTAAGTTTCCTTTATATTAAAAGCTGTGGGTTTTTTTTGTAATTATGAACACTCTGCTGTTGAATATTGCAAAAAGGACGTTGTGTCTTAACAATGTTATGATAGTTATTTTCTCATGCCAGTGGTACTGCATTTAGAAAAATATATACGTACATTTCTCTTTAACCTACTTACCATATATAATATTTTACTACAGAGTCAGGCTCCAGTTATTCTGGACTTACGGTACAGATTGTCCCTTGCTGACCTGAAAAAAAAAAAACGTATACCTGATCAATTTGAATGGCAAGGGTGGAGAGTAACTTAGCTATAATTCTCTCGCATAAAAACACTCTGTAGAAATTTGCTTGAAGTGGTTATGTTCCACTATTGGAGCATTGAGGGTAGGATAGAGTAGTTTATGAACAAAATACTAAGAGCTTATAACTCCAAAAAGTTAATGCTTCTGGCAATACTTGGATAAATAATTACTATTGAGTGGACTTGGATAAACTGTTACTATTGAGAAGTGAGGGAAGTGAGTGAGGGAATTTAGTGAGGGAACATTTCCCACAAGAACTGCGTTTGCCAGTATTTGATTGTCCAGTACTATACGAAATTATTATTATTATTGTTGTTGTTGTTGTTGTTATTCTCCTGGATAGTCAGGTCAGATTTTACCTTAACTAAAATCACTGAGCTTTGATTAACCCCTGAATTTGGGCAGTGGTAAGGAATTGAGCACTGCGGTGCTTGTCAAACGTAATTTACCTTCTTTTGATAAACGTTGAAACCATGGAGCTCTTTGAAGTGTTGTGCTAGCCAGAGACATCAGAGGCACAAGTCCAGTTGTTTTTAAAGACAGACTATAATTTCGTTATCTTTAACTAAAGTTTAATATAGTCACAAAAAGACATTTTATTTATCTTCAGAATTATTGAAGACTTCACGTTTTTGTTGCTACTATTTTTTTTTTGTTTTACGTTAGAAAATGGCATTTGATATTGAGCTGAGTTCCACTGAGAAGATTAAAAATTACTGTTAACATCTAAAGAGACAACTAAATGCTATGGTATGATGAGAGAATTGCCACTAACATTTGTTCTTCTTGTTATTGACTGATGAACCTTGAAGCCTGACAGCCCTATGCTTGTTCTACAACTTCTAACCTTTTAATAGACAGACTTTGTTCTTCATGTTTGAAGACAAGCAGCCTTGAGTGCCGCAAGGATCCCAAATGGAAATGTATCAAAATATACAGTAAATACATAATTAAATCATGTTGTGATTGAATAAAAGTATGTAATACATAAACGACCCAAAGGAACCACATTTTAATGCATTTGATGGTGGAATACTTTCTGGAAGATGCGATTTATTTCTGTTTGATTTGTATCTGAACCTTGTGCTATATACAAAAATGAATATTTTGAGATACAGTAATATTTCTGATATATTTTTAAAACTAAACTCTAAAGCAGGGGATATACTAATTATTTTGGGAAAACATAGATAAATTTATCAGCCTATTTATTTTACATAAAAACTAAATGACTTTTAAGAAGTATATCTATAATATGATAACTTGGCATCAGAAATTTCTGTCGTGGGATTTATACTAGATTTATATTATGTATTTAATAAATTATTAAATTAATTTTTTGGGGAGACATTTGCTTTCAATTCCAGCTCTCAGCTTTCCTGTGGAATGTAATGAAATAGTATAAAAAACAGAATTCACAATGTAGGTGAGATGGCCTATTTCAAATAAATATGAGAATAATGAGAATAAAGGCCATCTGTTTTTTTTTGTTGTTGTTGTTCATTTGTTTCCACACAACATCTAAAAATATGACTAGGTGAAAACATGCCTGTGAATTGTTTTCAGATAATTTTTTTTTAAAAAAAAGTTTCCAAAATTGGAAGTTAGAATTCAGTAGGTTTTTAATTTTAACAAATGCCATCTACTAAATAAAATCAATTTTAAATAAAAAATGTTCTCTAAATTACTAAAGTTCTAACAGAAACCTGCATAAATCTTGAAGCAGAAAACATATTAAAATTGACTTTTTTAACTTTCTTTTCTTTCTGAGATAAATTTGTAATTTGTTCTCTTAAAAAGGCTTAGATCAAGACTCATTCTTTCCCTCCCCTTCCTCTTTATCAGCTATCTACGTATATGAGATCAATGACTAAGTTTGAAAAATGGGGAAATGTGGCATTATATTGAAACAGTTTTGATCAATGTAATAAGCAAAACAAAACAAAAATGCATGGGAAGCAGAAAAAAAATCTGGAATAATTCCCACGTTATGTTACAAAGACATACTCCAGGGGGAATTTTTATAGTCAGACTCTCACCTCGTACAAATAGCTTTAACTCCCTTGAAAATTGACTTTGTACTTGTTGTTTGTACATTTATATATCATCATATGTAACTGTTAAATAATATAGGTGACACCTTTATAATGCAAAAAAGTTTTTGATTTTTTTTTCCTTTTTTTTTTTTTTTTAAGCATAGGTAAAGGACCCTTAATTTGTATCTAGCTGGAAAGAAAGACTGGAGTGATAATTGGATTATAGTAAGTACGGTTAGGTTCAGTTTCCACAATCAACTTCACTTAAGTCTACTAAGGCATGAAAGGGCTCTGTGAATTGAAAGTGTTTTAAAACAATTAGGTCTGGATTCTTATTTTATTTTAACATCAATGGACATTGTTTTAGGACTTCAAAAGGTCCTAAAGTGCAATAATGTTTTGGGATTAACTAATCTCATTTTAAAGCCTTTAGCAGAGTCCAAAGGTAAATTATGCTTGCATACACAGACTCAATCTTGCTTTCAAGAAAGCAAATGGGTGAGAAATTGGAATATTTTGTTCAGATTTTCCCAAGAATCAACACGTAACTCCCAATTAGACATTTTAGATAATTTCAAAAACTGTCGAGACAGTAGCAGTAGCAGATTTTTTTTTTTTTAATAATTCAGTAAAGAAACATAATTCAGTAAAGAAGAGAGATAACTCAGTAAAGGTATTATCAGACTCCCCAGCTCAGGAGTCTGGCTGGCTGCCATGTATCTGAACTGGTTGATTGCCAGGTGTCAAGCTTCCCACTCTCCACTCCCCGCCTTCCCCAAATGTTTAATTAGGATTTAGTTTAGGTTGGTAATGAATGAGAAATAAGATTTTAAAGTAGCCATGAGGAAAATTAGACAAAATTCTATGACTTGAAACCAACACCCCGTGTAGAAGAAATTAGTGCCATTAAAAAAAAATCAAGAATGATTTAGCAAAGAAAATTTCCTTAGGAAAAATATTTTGTTTATGAGATTTTTGTTTTCTTTTATTATTAGCCTATGCTATAAGCACGTCACGTCCTACAAGGCACCTGTTTCAAGAAATAGCAGAAGATACAATACACAACATATTTCCACAAGGGGAATAAGTAAGTTCTCATTCGCAATGACCCTTCTACACATTCTTCAAATTCTCCAAAGCTTAAGACTACAAAGGTAAGATATGTGAACTTCTTAATTTGTAAATGTAACTATGTTAGAGAAAAGGAGAATTCAGTGTTCCAAGTGTTCTACCGAATAAGCCTTCACCTTCCTTGTCACCTATCAAAAGGTAAATATCCACTTTTAAACCACTGTTTTACATCTGTGCTGTACGTGTTGTTTTGGAAAAAAAAATCACTTTAAATAATGATTATGCAAACTATAAATTCACAATATTTTTCTACATAACTCTGCATTAAGGGTTTGGTTTTTTTTTTAAATGCAATATATTTAAACCACTTTACCTATACGATCCAGTTAGACTGCAATAGAAAGTAAAACTTGAAATATATTTTCCCTCCAGGCTGGAAAGTTTAATTCTTGTTGTCATGGCTGATCACTTCTTAAACAGAGTGTACTTCAGAGAACAGAAAATATAAATTTTGCTATATTCAATTTCTTGCACTTTTTTTCCAGGCAGTTAGGCATTTCCAGAAAGTGGAGTTATCTGCTTATTGGGCTATTATTTCAAGTATGTTAGATTAAAAGATTCCCCAAAGTAGCTGGGCAGA
The DNA here is from genome assembly GCF_059628265.1 of Tinamus guttatus. Taxonomy (NCBI): domain Eukaryota; kingdom Metazoa; phylum Chordata; class Aves; order Tinamiformes; family Tinamidae; genus Tinamus; species Tinamus guttatus. The sequence continues at coordinate 1,641,235 of NW_028288643.1, forward strand.
GAAAACCATAGTACTTAAAAATTTCATTTCTCAGCAGGAAAAAAAATGTAGAAAATATTTTCTGCAGTGCTGCCAGTCATCATGGAATTTAAGATCTTCACAAAGTGATAAAAATGGAGCACAAGTAACTCACATATCAATATATGCTCCATCAGAAAAGTAAAATATAATCAGGAATGTTCAATTGGCAGCTAATTACTTTGAATCAGAAGGTAAATCTGTGTGTGGATTGCTTATAAAATTCAATGTAAAACCTCTTGTTTGCAGAGATAAAAACAAAATTTAAATTAAACAAAACAAAACAAAACAGGGAGTCCGGGAGTATAAAGACACTGATCCAAAGCTCTTTAAAATAGTTATGTTAATTTGGGGGCTTTCTGGTCCTGCATTCTGGGATGATACAAAGAACAATTTTAACATATTTGAGTTACATACAACCCAACAAGTTGGAAAAGAATGTAAGTGAAATTTGAGAAAACGCTGTTGGTCATATATAACCCATATATTATTTCTGTATTTCATGATATTTATTAGAATTCAATGTGGGCAAATTTCCTGAAAATTTTATTTTAAAGGCTTTAATTGCTGACCATGGTTAGAGGAATGATCTCAGGGTGCAATCCTATTTTCAGAAAGGTAGGAAAGAAGACATGAAACCACACAAAAAGGAAGTACCGTAAGACAAATTCTGTTTTTGTATCTATGCCTGTAAATTAATCCAATTAAGTTGGCACCCAAAGGACAAATTTGGCCATCATTGTAAATTTGATTGTCTCATTACATATATATATATATATATACACAAACAAATACAGATAGATATAGAATCACACAGAATCAAAGAATAGTTAAGGTTGGAAGGTACTTCTGCAGATCATCTAGTCCGACCCCCCTGTTAAAGCAGGCACACCTAGAGCACAGGGCACAGGGTGGCATCCAGGCAGGTTTTGAAGATCTCCAGAGAAGGAGATTCTATAACCTCTCTGGGCAGCGTGTTCCAGGGCTCTGTCACCCTCACAGGAAGGAAGTTCTTCCTCACATGGAGATGGAACTTCCTGTGTTTTAACTTGTACCCATTACCCATTGTCCTGTCACTGACCACCACAAAGAAGAGTTTGGTCCCATCCTCTCTACATTCTCCCCTAACGTACTTGCACATGTTAATCAGATCTCCTCTCAGTCTTCTCTTCTCCAGGCCAAACAGGCCTAGCTCAGTTAGTCTTTCCCCATGAGATAGATACTCCAGTCCCTTAATCATCTTTGTTGCTCTATGCTGGATCCTCTCTAGAAGTTCCATGTCTGTCTTGTCCTGGGGAGCCCAGAACTGCACATAATACTCTAGGTGGGGCCTCACCAGCGCTGAGTAGACGGGCAGGATCACCTTCTTTCACCTGCTGGCAATGTTCCTCCTGATGCAGGTCCTGATGCATTGGCCTTCTCGGCCACAAGGACATATTGCTGACTCATGGTTAACTTGTTGTCAACCAGGACTCCCAAATCGCTCTCTATGGAGCTGCTTTCCAGAAGGTCAACCCCTAATCTGTACTGATACCTGGGGTGATTCCTCCCCAGGTGCAGGACACTGCACTTGTCCTTGTTGAACCTCATGAGGTTCCTCTCTGACCAACTCTCCAACCAGTCTAGGTCCCCCTGGATGGCAGCACAGCCCTTTGGAGTGTCAGCGACTCCTCCCAATTTTGTATCGTCCACAGACTTGCTCAGGGTACACTCTGTCCCCTCATCCAGGTTATTGATGAACAAGTTGAACCGCGCTGGGCCTGGTACTGACCCCTGCAGGACACCACTGACCCCAGGCCTCCAATTAGACTCGGTCCCTTTTATCACGGCCCTCTGAGCTCTGCCATCCAACCAGATCTCAATCCATCAATCTATATAAATAGATATATAGATGAAGATATGGATATATACATATATAGATATAATGGAGAGGGAGGGAAGAGATGATAACTGCTTTTTCCTTCTGACAGGAATTGGGATATATCTGAACCTTAGATGCTCCCATGTGCACGTTGATATATCTACTTCCACAGAGCAGGTCACCGTTCATGGAGAAAATCAATAAGCAGAGTTTTTTTCTGAGGAAAACTTTACTCTTTGGGTGCGGCAAAATATTTAAAAAATGAATAAACCACAGGAACATATGCATTCTTTGGCTGCCAGACCTACATTTATGTACCCAGAATCCCTCTACAGCAATTTCTATTGAATGCAGTCATACTTCAGATTAATTGCCAGATTCACCCCTGCTGAATTCATCCAACAAGCCACTTGTGACTCAAGCAGATGTTTCTGCTTTAGTTTACAAACTACAGAGAGTTTGTATTCCTCTTACTCTCCCACCTCCATTAGCTGTGACAAAGACTTTTAGCAGAGATATCATAGGAATACGATGGAAAAAAAAGAAGACAGTGGCCCATCAGAGATGCTGCAGACTAGCTTAGGTTTCCACCTGAGCTCACAGGGCAATATAAGGGAGGGAATTATATAAAAATTATGAATTACCATACTGACAGTTACTGTATTTAGTAACTCAAGGGAGAGAACATGTTCATTGAAAAGTTTTCTGGAAAATACATTTGCCAAAGCTTCTTTTAATAACAATCATTATAAAGCTAGAAGGGGAAAGTGATAAGTTGAATTTCTGAGTCCTGAGCTGAGCAAAGCAGTCAGAGCGGGTAGTGCAAATTTTCAGCACAGCAGTAAGAGAAATCATGGTAAGGACCAAAGCGCTGTAGCAAGTCTCCCCATGGATTCTCTTGTGGGCCCCGGTTACCTGGAGGGAGCTTCCCGTGGGCAGGAAGATCAGACAGTTTTCCTGCAGCTGCTGCAGTGCATGATGCCATATGCTCAGCAGGAGGCCTGACTTTGCTGGGAATATGAGCTGGTGCCTGCAGCTGGATCTGCGCGTACAACCTCTGCCATCCTTTTGATCTACCGCTATGAGCATCAGTACCTTCCTCACTCCCCCACACACACTTCTGTGGTGTCCTTTAATCCTTCACTTTCTGCGGTTCTTACAGAGCCAGAGAAAACATGAGTGATAGTCTACTTTTGCTACATCTCACTTCACGTAGCAAAATACTTAATCTTCTGAATAAAATTGGATTAACACCAAAAGCATAGGCTGATCAAAACTGGTAGGGAGTGGTACTGATACATTTCTTCCTGAATATGGCACTTCATCAGTATACTTGGAGCCTCAATATATTTTTTTTATTGTTTGAAAAAAGAATCACAATTTTGCTAAAGAAGAAAAGCAGAAAAGTCTTTTATTTGGGAAATATATTGTCTGTCTGAAGTGTTTGTGTTCATTTGGGTAATGTTAATGTGCTCCTACTTTTTATATACCTTGTCTTGAAAACGTGAATGTGATCTGAGGATGCAGTGCCTTGCACCACCTCCACTCCTGTGCCTGGGGGACAGATGATCAACAAGGAAAAGGCTCACATACTCTCCTTTGAGAGTTGCGATGTATTCAGAAGCTGTGGGAAGGATATCTCTAGCTGTAATCATGTTTAGAAAATGTCCAAGTGTCCCAGAAAAGACCTCATTCTTTTGCAGTTTGAACAATAATAATAAAAACAAACAAACAAATAAATAAAAGGAAAGAAAGAAAATAGAGATATCCTTGCCAAACTCCCAGCTACACAGTATAGAAGAAGTATTTTATCAAAGAAACAGCCATGGTGACTTGACAGGCTTTCCTTCCTTTCCTTTCCTTCCTTCCTTCCTTCCTTCCTTCCTTCCTTCCTTCCTTCCTTCCTTCCTTCCTTCCTTCCTTCCTTCCTTCCTTCCTTCCTTCCTTCCTTCCTTCCTTCCTTCCTTCCTTCCTTCCTTCCTTCCATTCCTTCGCTTCCTTCCTTCCTTCCATTCCTTCGCTTTCCTTCCTTCCTTCCTTCCTTCCTTCCTTCCTTCCTTCCTTCCTTCCTTCCTTCCTTCCTTCCTTCCTTCCTTCCTTCCTTCCTTCCTTCCTTCCTTCCTTCCTTCCTTCCTTCCTTCCTTCCTTCCTTCCTTCCTTCCTTCCTTCCTTCCATTTCTTCGCTTCTTTTCCTTCCTTCCTTTCCATTTTCTTGAACCTTAGGAGAAAATTTTGGACAATTCAAGATAAAATCATCCCAGAAATGAAAAGTAAATGAAATCAGAGAGAGATAAGTATCTCCCACAGAAAATAACAAATTGAATGTTAAACTATGGCAGTTAGAATCTGCTAAAAACATGAGAGTGTCGGACAATATTAATCAAAAAACACAAGGAAAGTATTCCTTTTATAACAGGAAAATAGATTTATTTTTGCAAGTATTATAAATATAAGTTTTAGATACAATATAATATTTTATGGGGCAATCTATCTAATAATTCAATAAAGATTATTTTATTGGAACATGTCCCACCTTCTTTGGGACCACTCATGCCGCCATTGACAGTGATAAGATCCAGTAACTTGGATAGTCTTTTGATGTTTCATACACTGTTTTCAAGTCAAGTGCTTTATTTGCTGCAAGATCTTGGGAGGCAAGAGAAAACAATAATATATGAATAATAATTATTGCTAATACAAATATTTTGAAGCACACATGAATAGCAGTGCCTTCTTTTTATTGTTAGTTATAAAATTGAATTTAAAAACTTATTTCAAAGTAATTTCTTGTGTCTAGGAAAAATCATTGCTGTAGGTCTATTGGGAAATGAATGCCATCTGTCTTGTTTCACCTTTTCAGTCTCTGAATATACATCTTAAAGACTAAAATATATTTTCTATATCCAGAAATCTATACTTGAGGATTGTTGATAATGAATTCCTCAAATTTACAGGGAAAATATCATTATTATAATGCCTTCATAACTGCTTACAATCCCTCATGGAGCATTTATCTATGGGATCTGAGAAGTGTTGTTGTGCCCTTGTGGGTAAGGTTAGCAGCAACAAGCCTGTTTACACACCATAGTTCTCACAAAGGGCTTTCAGTCATGGACAATTCCTCCTTATTTTCTTATTACACACCGTGCTACTGCCCTGGCTGAATGGCTGTCAGCTGCTAGATATAGCCAAAATGTCAGCAACTGTGATGAAAAGACGGAAAAAAAAGAAATAACTTGCCATACAAAGCCTTCTGCTGTGATGTTTTATAAAGCCGCTGCTGTCAGTCAATGCCCATCTGTATTGCTAGTGGAAAACATGGGGCTTAGTATTGATTTAATTAACCGGAGTTGAGATAAAGTTCAGTTATGCAGTACAATAATTCACAATACGTTCACAGAAATTCACGGAATGTGTAGTGAAAAACAGAAAATGCAGAACTGAATGAATGCAACCCAGCTTTTGAATCAATGACTGACAGATTTAACAGTCTGGATCACATATCTATTAAACAACTGGGCAAAAATGTTGCTTTTTATCAATATATGAGATGTAAAAGGTGTAATAAACAACAGAGTCAGTTCTACCTTCCCTGTCCATTATCAGGTGCCTTGCACATGACTAGAAAGTCTGATGGTCTCTAGGATTAAGAAACAAGGCAGAACATCCTTTGCTTTATGGTTCTCAGAAAAAAATACTTCACAATATACTTGCCTTTTAAAAGGATGTGATGCTTTGGTGAGGGAGTACAATTCAATGCCAGCATTGTCAGAAAGACACATGTGTTTAGATAACTAAGTTCATAAATCTATTTTATCATTTGTTTCTGTGTGAGTTTTTATTATGTGGTTGATCCATGAATTTCTGTCCCGAGAATATGCATGCGTTTTCTTTAAACTACACACAATTAATGTGTTCTGTTTCCATCTTTGGCATGTACTTGGGTATTTATATATACGTATGTCTGTACATATGTATAGGCATGTATTTGTATACTTTTTTTTTTTTTACTAAAATAACAACTGTATAATGAAATTCCATCACTTAACTAATATTTTGTCCCCTCAAAATCTCATCTTGGATTGGGAACTTCTTGAAATGAATCCAATATGAATCTTTTGTATTCTGATGTGATAATGACAAGAAATATTTGGAAGTTTAACTCAACAGTATTATTTATATTTTACACCATTGTTGCTTCACAGCATAGTGAGACAGTCATTGCTATCAGTATTAGAAAGTTCTTATATTTGTCAGGGAAAAGACAGGTACCTTTTCTTGCTAGGAGGATTATTGCAGAATGTTGCTTGCTTCAGATCTTCTGCTTGGTCACCTTGTTAGGAGCACCTCACTTTTTCACCACTCTGCCCCACTCTAACTCTGACCTGATCTCAATCCCTCGTCTGGTAGAACTCTGTCCATCCTCAGTGGAGGGAGATAGCTGGTCCTCCTTTAGCTCATACAATCACAGGGCATTCAGTTGCTTGTACTAAGGCTGAATGGAGTTATATGCAATTAGTTAAATAAACACATATGAGGGTGTATGTTTATGAATATTTCTATGTGCACATCTATAGGTATACATGCAAAATGAATACTAAAGTATATAAAAATGAATATTATACAACATGAAAAAAAGTATATAAAATAGCATAGTAATATATTAAAACAGTAGAGGATAATAGAAAATATAAGAATAGGTTGAGGAACTTACTTTGAAAATAGGTCAACTGAAGTAAAATATCTTGGAAGTATAAAAATTCTATTGTCTTTCAAGATTACAATGTTCCTGTTCTTTTTTTCCAAAATCTTAGGAGTCATTTGTCTTAAAATAGCATGTTTAAGAAATTCTTCGTGTTTTATTCTGTAATCTTAGAAGGAATGGTGCATTTTATTTGTCAGGAGGCAGATGAATATGGAATTATTCATAAGCTAACATGGCTTTATCCATGTATAATAAGATGCCTGCAGCTTTTACTCACAGTTTTATCCTGCATTGTCTCAGTGTACTTCTACAAAGCACAAGTGACCCAATGGACACTTTATGCGTATGTTTAATTGACAGAGGCTTCCCTCAAATGTTCCAGATATGTACGGCTCTGGTATCTGAAGAACATACATGAGCATTACAAGAAACAAACTCTTCTGATACAGTCAATTGAAAGACAATAGGATGAGAAAGCATGACAATTTGAGGGCAGGTAAGTTGCTATATGGTGTAACACAGAATATACATCTGATGGTAAAAGGTAATTTAAGAAGAAATGTGATTCATTCCTGTGCAGTTTGCAGATTTATTTTCCATTCCTTTTAGTGAAAACTCTTAAATATATATATATATATATATATTTACACATACACACATATACATATACGAAATTTCACATCTAATAAGCAAGTAAAACTCATTAGAACTAAGGGTGAACACAGGTAACAGCTTCCAGGAGAAAGTAAAGGAGGAGAAAGGCAGATCTCTAGACACAGATGAGGTACAAAGTTAAGATGACCTTTAAAACACTGAGAGTTAAACACTGCATGGCTTGACAATGGTCATTCAAATGACCTTGATTATGACTCTAGGTCACATCTAGATGATTCAGAGGCATTCTTTAGCTCAGAAGTTCCCTAAGTTTTTGATTACTGACAACTGGAATATAAGAAACACAAACTCCTTTTCTAATATTCTTTCTTTGAACATCTTCAATTGCCTACTGTACCAGACAGGATTATAAATTGTATGGACATTTATTCTGCCCATACGGGTATCTTGCATCTTATCTTGTGAATGCAACCAATATTCTCTTGTTTTCCTTTTTTTTTTTTTTTTTTTTCCTGGCTCGATAAAAATTGTTTTCTAGCACTTTTTGGGAAACCTTGCTAATTAACATAAATTTTGAGAAAAACAAAAAAGATAAACAAGTTTACTTTCATGATTTGCCTGTGGAATATAATGAAAACAGCCTCACAATATTTTATTTCATGCATATCTGGTCATTTTTTCAAATGTTTTGTGATCCACTCTGTGTTTAAGACTGCTTGTGCAGAGACTGACCAGTGTGAATGCATTCAGCAGCCTGAATTGCTTTAGTTAGCAACAGTCTTTAATTTTTCTCAGGCCCTGACTGCATTGCTTGTCACTATTGTTTTCAATGACAGCAAAGAGGTGTTAGTAAATGACCAGTTTGGGAGTTTAAATTGCATTCAATCTAAACTTACTACATTTATAGCAGAACAATGCTTAGAGGATGACAGATTCTCATAATTTATTTATTTTTAAATGCTTATCAAAATTAGTTTTTTCATCGCCGTTTCCTCTTTGCTCTATAACCATTATCAAATGAGATCTGTCACATGTACCACTAATCTTAGCATGGAATTTTGTTATGCTTAGTTAAACAAAACAAAACAGAAATGCTTACTCTCTCTTTTTCACTTTTACAAAATTCATTTTTAATAATACTTCTTATAGCACATTTTGATGTGACACTAACACATAACTTTTTTTCTTCTCCCTTTTTTCTTTCTGCCTCCTCTTGTCACACATTTATAAATAAAAATGTCTTGCACTTTATCACTATGTGTTGAAAATAAAAGAAAATGAAAGATTGGGAAAACAATTATTCAAATTATAAAGTAATCCAAAACTAGACAAAGTTTTTGTTCTGAGGTACACTACAGAAGAATTGGTGAAAGGTTAGCTGGATAACAAATGGTTGGGAATAAAATGCACGTTATGGACTACTGTTTTCATAAAGATTGAAAAAGACAAATAAAATAGGTTAAAGATACAGTGAGAATAGAAAAGAGTATTAGCTGGAAAAAATCGAGCTATTGAAAAAGTAGATTGTGTACAGGCAAGGTGTAAATACATAAAAGGGTGCAGAGACATCAAATTCTTGATTCACAATATAGTAAATGAAGAAAACAATCATCACATGTATACAGAAAGAGCTGAAGGAAATAGAAGAGGATAAAATAGTAAACATGTAGTTGTGTTTAGAAAAAACTGAGAAACTGCAAAAAAAAAAAAAACAACAAAAGAGAACTACAGATAAAGCTTAAAGAAAGAAAGAAACGGAAAAATAATATATATTGCAACAGCATGGGAAGCAGACGGACACTACAGAGGAATGTAGTAACAATAGCGTGTTTTTAGGTTAAATTTCATATGCTGTAAGATAAAGTTTGAGCTTTTTTTCCTCTCTTTTTTTCTCTCTTTATTACCTTTTACTCATTTTTATCTTCCTGTTTGCTCTCTTAACATCTTAAGATATAGTGTTATGTGTTGTATTCATTGCAGATCAAATTTCATTTTACTCTATTGTTGCTTAGTGAGTACGCTCAACTCATGGAAAGATTTTAGATGTCCTTAATATCAGGCTTTTCTATGTTAGTAAAATATACATCCCTAGAAAATAAAATTGTGATTTTCATATGTCAGTGATGCTTCAATACAGTGACGATATTCACCAAATAATTTATTTAGTGATATTTAGTTTTTTCTGAACTGCACTGTTACTTAATTGATATTGCCAGAAAATTAAGTTATTCTATAACAGTGCAAATATTACTGTTTAATATATTTAATTATATAAATTATTTAATATTCTACAGTAATTTTTATTATTTACAAAAATTTTAGTAAATTTTATATTCTGTGAATTAAATTTGTTCATGCATTCTCAAAAACAGCAACAACAACGACAACAACAACAACAACAATAATAAAAACAGCTGAACTGGGAGAAATTCAAAATAATTAAGGATAAAAAGGATGACAATGGAATGGAAAGACCCCCACAGACAGAACTTCAGTGTTATGACTCCTTATTCTGGAAAACAGATAGACAACTCAAGAGCCTAAGATAGAAACCTATAAAATTGTTAGTGGCATGGATAAGGTCAGGCTTCATGATTTTTGTGCTGTTGAGGAAAAATACCATATAGACATATACTCATACACAGACATATAAAGCATTTTACAGTGAGATCATATTATTTTTCATGTGTAGTGATCTGAAAGGATTGACTCAAATCAGAAAAAAAGACAATCTTATTTTGTAAAATAACCAGATGAGAACAATTTTGAAGATGAAGAATTTAGGAAGCTCTGAGTGCATGCTAAAAGCTGAACAATGATCTTAGTTCAGTTTTAAATGTAGTGGTCACTGCTAGCAGGTAAGTCTTATAACTGAATATTATCTACATAGCTCAGATGTAGATATACGCACTAAGGACAGCTAAGTTATATATTAAGCTCACTCCTAAGAAACAGGGTCAGAGATAGAAGATCCCCTTGTGCTCACTAGTTCAAAGTGAGAAATAACAGTAACTGGCGAGTTCTGATTTCCTTTGGAAATCTGATCCTCACACTTACATACTCAAAGAGAAGTTTATGATTCTGAGCAGTTTGGGAAATTCAGTCTTTCTATCAAATAAATGAGATTTTCCAGCAGTCCTGTTTTCATGATTTAGCTTATCTGATGTAAATAATTTACAGTAATATATGTGAGAACAGCAGGTCTGAGTGGGCTGGTGTGAGATTTGGGTCTAAAATGAGGGCCATCTTTTCTAATGAGGGGCAGTTGAGAGCTACCGTATGCTCCTAACTTTCAAATTGGTAGTGCCATCTGTTAAACAAGTTGTTATTTTCATATTTATTCATTTTGCTTCTTCACTTTTATAATTAAATTTAGTAATTATGCAAAGATCTTGCTTCTAAGTTCTTTACCTGGAGTTTTCAAAGCTTTTAAAATAAGATTCATAAGGTGTTGACAAAAATATAGATCTCCTTGAAAAGTGTAAAGACCGTAAACTGCTCCCCTTACGAGCTTGGGTCATTAGCTATTATCTATGGTCTTTCACATCACAGAAACTGTGAAAATCTGCAGATCTCATCTCAGCTAGAGACCATGCTATTCATATATTTATGTTTTAGGCCTATTAAAAGCCCCAAACACATTTGTTTTCATGGCAAAAAGTGACAAGTCTCAGAGAGGGGTAAAGAGCATACACAGAGGAAATCTGTATTTCCAAAACTCACAGCTCTATCCATCCTGAAATGTATTTTCTTATGTACAAAATCACTCAATACTTTAAAAATAATATTCTTCCATTAATAGTAAATAATATTCCTTTAACAAATTGAAAGTAAATCTTTCCAGATTTGACGTATTTTAGTTTTGATAAACATTCTAACGTTTGAGGTTATTTTAGAAGTATAGAATTATTTAGCAACTTAACTTTTGTATGTCAGAGGAGTTATAACTTGCTTTAGACATTCCTTCTGTTCCATATGTGCATGCATTTGTAAACTACAAGTTAAACTGAGCATGTTAGGCCTCCTTTAGTCTCTATATTACCAGTATTACACAAAATGTAGTTATAGATATTTCATGCAGCTTTGTTTAAATTCCCTCCATTTTTTTTCACTGAAGATTCTAAACAAGAAACCTATAAAACTTCCTGTATTTTTATTGTCTTTCTGCAGTCTGTGGATGGATCTTAGGTTGCTTGTTAGGTCTAAACAGATTTAAAATTCTCTTTGTCACCTTTCTCATCCCTGGCCTTCTCTTTCTCTACCTCTGCTCCAATTTTGCTTTTTATGTAGAATAAGATCCAGAGTTCCTCACATTCCTCGCTGAATACATTCAGCTAATAATGTAACAGAAAAATATTCAATTCTTTCTTTTTTATTTATTCTTTATTGATTGGGTAGATTTTCTGGTGTCTTATTAGGTTGATACAGTTCCATGAGAGTACAAATGAGAGTTCCTCAGTGTTAGCTTGAGGGAGATATTGGGAGTGTAAAGAGAAGTAAGATCTTTCTATTTCAGAGATGATGAACTGCTGGGTAAGCTGAACAGGTAACTTGCAATTTCATCCTTCAGCTGTCTCCAGTACAGTAACTTTTCTCCAACTCATATTTGGCTTAAATGTAAAGCTTTAGCTGCATTTGCTTAAGACAGTCAAAAACTACTTGGGTGGTTCATTTAGGCTAGAAAGGAAGAGGCTGTTGATATGTTACTTGCTGTTAACTGCCACGGTGAGCTAGAGATTTGAACATACACAAATGTCACACACAAATTTCCTGTCATACACAAATTTTCTGTTATTTAAGTCCTTTCATCAGCCATACTACTGATTTATGCTGCCACAGTGCTGATATACCATCACTAGTGGGGGTAGTAACTGCAGTAGCTACAGTAAACTGGATTCTTTTTTGTGTGTGTGTGTAAGGAGTCCTTGAGTGACTATTTGCAGCAGTACTAAGATAAATATTTGGGGACATGGGAGACTCGAGACAATATTAAATATTCTATCAATATTAAGTATATATTGGATAAATGAATCCATTTAGCTCTCTATCTGGATATCAGCAAAATGTCTTATGCAGTCTTTCCCAGTTACTTTCTTGTATAACATTCAGAGAAAGAACACTTTTTTTTTTTTCTTTTTTCCCTCTTCCTGTCATGTTGGCCTTACATTTTTCAGAAATTTCTCATGAATATAAAGTCTACGCTTCTCAGTATTGCAATTAAAGTTGCAAGAGTGTTCATGGCAAAAATAATAAACATGGTGAAGAAAATGGGAATTTTCTGTAATGTTCTGCAAATGAAAGTCAAGCTTGTGAAAACCTTCTGCACTGAAATGTCAAGCTTATGACTATTTTTATGACTTTTTAATTTTCCCCAAAGGAAAAAGTAAATAGTTGATTTCTAGCCTGTTGATTCCAGCGTTAATTCCAGGATGTTCATGAAGTTTTATACAATTAGTTACCATGGAGGCTGATTTTTGTTGTGATGAGTCTTAAGGATTGTGAAATTTCAAAACACAAAGAAAATACTGTTCTATGTTATATAAAGTTCCAAAACCGCTCAGATGTCCTTATTAACACAATATACTTAAACATCTTCTTCAGTCATGTTTTTTTTTTTTTTTTTTCCTACTGATATTTCAGATGAAATGCCCTCATTGAATTTGTAATCTACTCTTTCCTTGGGGAATGCAAGAGTTAATGTGATGCCCCTTTTCCTGGTTACACAGACTTACTTACTAAATTCTCTCTTTGATTTGTAGCTATATATATAAAACACTTAGCATTTTCTGTTCCATCAGCAGAAATATTCAAAATATCAACAAGAAGAAATGTTAATGTGAACAGTAAAGATGCTTTGATTGTTCTCTTCACTAGGTCAAATCATTTAAAAAGAGGTGTTAAAAATGAGGTTATATTTCTTGTTAAAATACAAGCTTTTGAAACATAAAAAGGTATGCTTCCTTTTGATCTGTAATAGGAAAAAGGGTGGAAAGATTTATCAGTTTCAATGGATTTTATTTTAACTATGGAGAATTTAACATAGCTGTAGATTTGGCACAGTTGAATAGCATATCTTCAAGTGCCCAGAATCAACCATGGAGGATATTATTCGCTTAAATTTAATAAGCAAAAAGAAAGAAAAAGAATTTAAGGTTTCTTAGCATATCCTCAAGGGAAGTGTTGTGGTGTCTTACTAATTCCCATGGATGAAGTGAGCATAAATTCACATAGATACATTTTTCAGTGCTTAAACATACACTGTAGCACTGTTATATTTAGTTCCAACAATACTGGAATAAGTTATACAAAAATCAAATGCATTGGAAATTTGATTAAAATAAAGTAAAACACACATTAGAGAACTGTATTCAGGTGAACCAAATCTACACAAAATCTCATGCTATATTTTCAGGAATTAGTTGCCTTTTTGAAAATAATTTTGCAAGCAGTCCACTTATATTGTAAAGAAAACAAAGATCAAAAACATGCTCGTCTCTTCCAGTACTTTTAAAATATTTTATGTGAAAAACATCTTTTTATAAAATATTATTACAAATAACAACAACTATAATTCACTCTTCCTTGTCTCTGGAGTTCGTTCTCCATTCTGTAGAACTGCTAATAATAACAGGAACTATCTTCAACCATTTTGCTACCAGGCCAATTAAATATTTAAATAGTAACTTTTCAGAATAATTGCATCTAATTGTAGGAGTGGGATTCTGTTTGTCTCTTTGGCTATTTAAATTGCTCTTTAGATCCTGTGATGGATTTGACTAGGGTGTTGATTAACCTGTGATCTGACCACACACAGAGCAGTCTAGTTCTTTTTCAAAGTAACTTCTGGTATATTGACTAGCTAACTTCCAACTTTCACTACAAAACAGCATGGGTATCCTGTAGGCATTGTGTCTGATCCAGCCATCCCATGAGTGCTTCTTGCATCCCTAAGGCTTCCTAAACAGCACTAAAGCTCAAGGTCTCTGTTGGCAGTCATGGAAGGTTGGACCTGTAGCTTGGTGAAAATACCTGCATTCAGACACCTCAATTTAAGTGGTCTTTATCATTGACAAATATAGATACCTTAATCCCACCCTGAATCCCACACATCAATTTTGATTCAGTTGCCTAAACACAGGCATCTACTACTGTTCGAAATGCTCAACGATATGTGAGATCTCCCCTTGACAGAGAACTTAGCGGAGAGTCCCTGGATCTGGAGCTTAGGCCAGGAGTGTTATGTCGGGACATTTAAAAGTTATTATAGGAGAATTACTCGATATAAACTGATGTATCTAGTAACTTGCATGAGTTTGTGTAACTAAGATATGGCATGTATCTTTGTAGAAGGCTGACAATATTTGCAAGCAGCAGCCGAGGTTTAACATCCCAGGCTGAAGAAAGGTTCCTATCTAGGCAATTGGATTGAGCCCAGGATGTTCACAGTGGTGATGATATTCACTTCTGAGCTAGTCACCCCAAATTCCATTTATAATTAGTCAAAAAAATAGCAGCACTTTTAAGGCATAACTAATCATCTGACCTAATTTAGATGTGCTCATTAAAGGTCATACTTGGGCGACCTCCATGAGGCAACAAAGGGCTGCAAATTGCATTAGGATAACTGTGAGAGTATTTTAAACTATTTTTTTTTCAATTGTTTAATTATTCACATTGAAAGTGATGAACTTTTGTTGGGTAAATTGGTAGACAGACATGAGTTATGATCAGCTCTAGAAGAAGCAGCTGCTGAGTTTGTGTGCACAGCAAGGGCAGCCTGCTGCTGATTAGAAAAAAAAAAAAAAAAAAAGAGTAGGTGGCCATGAAATATTCTTGTTTTCTGAAGTTAGGTGGGGTAGATTCACTAACAAGACACCTGGCAGATACCCCTTCTTTTTCTGACTGTGACATGAAATATTTGCCACAAAAAGTCAAAGAGAAAGAATACTGAAGCTGAAAGATTCAGGGCAGCAGAGATAAGAGTAAGAAAGATATCCATTAAGAGAGAAGTAACTGTAACTCCGAGGTTAAATATGACTTGACTTAGAGACTTGGAACAAGTTGGAGGTAACAGTAAACAAGTAACTGTTGAAAAAGGTGAAGATTCGAGACAAAAACAAACAAATAAATGATCAACTAAACAAAAACAAACAAAAAGTTTGAAATGCGAAACTAAATCAAGCAAGACCTCACTTGGTAGATCTGTATATACATCATGAATGTATTCCTCTGATTGTCCATACTGCTCTATTTTTTGTTTTAAAACAGAAGAAAATCCAACTGGTAGGTATGGTAAAGGAAGTCAAGCACATACTGGAGATGAAATCAATATCAGGCTCCGAACCGACAAGTAGTAAGACATAGTTTGGGCTGCTTCCTCCAAGAATGCAAATCTAGCTAGGTTCTGCATAAGTAGCAAAGGCAATGCAGATACATCTTCACAGAAGACGCACTTAAAAATGTGGCTTCATTCTAGCAAGTGAGGTTTTGATAAAACCGATTTGGAATTAAACCAAACTGAGTTAAGCGGCAAAAATTCTAAAAATATTTGTACATATATCTAAAGAAGACAACTATTAATAATGAAAACAGCTCTTGAATAAAAGCTTGAGGTACACAGAAAGTTTTAAGGTTAGAAGAGAAGGGGCTATGAATTATGCTGCAGTTGAAATCTGAATTGAAATTGGCTGTTGTTTTTTAAAAAGCTGGTCTGGGGCAAGACAAAGACAAAAGCAGCGTGACCTTCCATGCTAGGGGGATCTCGTGAGTTATATAGGCAATATGGGTAAAACGATGAAACTTTGAAGCTTACAGTTGAATACAAGTCAGAATAATACTCCCAAGCGAAGCTTCTGTTCTCCACCAAGTTACTCTATGGTGGAATATGTAGATTAGGGGCTGAAGATACCTACCAAAGCAGCCCAAAGATATGAGTATGGAAAGCAGAGTATAAGTGATTTCTCCTGCAACTCTCCATTGTCATATCTCATAGAAATACAGAAAGGGGAAAAACAAGTAGGAACTAGAATCCTTTACCACTATGTGTGATACATCTCTAGAGACCCTTAGCAGATCTTTAGCATACTAGGTTCTTTAAACAAAGCTGAGCAAATACAAAACACACAGAGGAAAAAAAAAAAAAAAGAAAAAAAAAGAAAAAAAAGAAAAAAAAAAAACCTCAGAGGCTGTAACAATGCTAATAGACTGTGCCAGACCTCTGAAGCAATGCTGCACTTTTAAACTAAGTTAGGCCAAAATGGATGAAAAGTGAAGAATTTAAGGAAATAGTCTTAGACAAGACAAATGACAAAGGAACAAACTTTTTACTCATGCAGGTGAAACAGACCACCAAACGTGATCAGACTGATTTAAGAAATCTTGAGCTCCAAGTTAGGTTTAAGGTTAGGTCAGACCTTTTTTTTTTTTTTTTTTTTCCTCCACGTGTTCATCCTTATTTGGTAATGAAACTTTATGTTAATGATTGGGAAATAAAAGCTGGGCTTTGACATGGAGCAGTATTTCTCTGGCAGGAGCAACAAGACAGACTCCCTCCTTCTTACAGTTTACCATTTGGGATCAGCAAAATTTAGACTTAATAGACTGCTATTTACGTTAACAAATATCTTCTTGTATCTTATTGTTTTCTATTTTTGTTAAGTTTGCCAAACTATATCACTTAGGATTTTTTTATTTGGTATTTGTTACAACTTACTTTGAATCATTTAGCATTTTTAAACAATAATTTAAGAAATTTATTTTAAAATGAATTAATTGGAACAAAGCCTACCTGCCTGCCTCTCTGCCTTCCCTTCTTCCATCCTCACCTTCCTTCATTCTGGGGAGGAAGGGTCTATCATGATGTTGAAAGAGTCTCCCTGAAAAGATGTTTTCACAAAACCGTCACTTTTCGATTTGCTTTATTACTTGTCTTCATCCATACTAACTCACATACATCACACCCTTAGCATACCAAAAACAATGGAAATTCATTAAACGTTAATGGATAGCTATGAAAGTGAAAGGGGATCAGAGTCATAGCTTAGTCAATATTGTTACAGTGGAAATACATATTTTGTGAACAAAATTATGTGATCAGGCATCCCAGTATAACAAAGCAGAAAATAAGACAGTCATTGCAGGGCTTATTCAGATAGCCAAAATATGCAACACAGAAAAGGGAATGATTCCAAGAGTGAGTAATTCAGCATTTTCATTGATGATTAGAGAAATATAACCATATGATTGGTATACATGTCATATGATTGGTATACTGTAATAATGAACATTTACAAACACATTTTTGTTAGAACAGGTTTTTAATTTAGGGGGAAAATGTGGTGGAGAAAGGGAAGGGTGAAAAAAAAGTACAAGTGGAAATCAGATATGCAAACAATGTGGGACGAGGGGTGTTGGGGCTGACCGGGCTTTCTCTACCTAACAGGAGGATATCCCGAGAAATTAATTGAGCATCCTGATATCACTGTGTCAGTGCCTGCTCTAATCTTGGCAGTACCAACATCTACCCATTACTTCCAAAGTGGGTAGAATGCTACATTAAAGTGCTATAGTAGTTGTAAGGATTTTGGATTAGCAAATGCCAAAGTTAATGGAATTATCCCTTGTGTTTTCTGTATCAGGTAGCATATCACCAAGAGCAAGTGCTCTGAAGTAATATGGGATGGTTGCACTTATACTCTCTTAAAAAGTTCTCTTCAAAAGGTAGATTTTCTAAAACTACTTGGTCCAAGAAACAATCTTTTATTTAAGATGTTTTGAACAATTTGGCACATTTGCATACTGAAAAGCATATGGGCTATAAAATCTCTCCCTTAAGCCCTCTCAGCATACCTCATGAGTCAGTCAGTCTTGGTGAACAAGAAGAAATAATACTGATAGTTGCAACACTGATGAATTAATTTGTGAGAACTAAGTTCTCTTTCTGTTAAAATGAGGCAGATTGTGTCTCCCACTTCTAAGCATTGTCAGTCCACTGTCAAGTTTTTAATATGCAGGTAAAAGGGAGTACTGTACCTCCTCTTCCCTTCCCACCAATTTTGATGAGCAATAGAAGCAGAACATACCTAGCATTTTCTGGGTCTATAGATGAAAAGTCAATGAGTAGAGCCCTGTATAATTCAAATTTCAAGTTTCAGTAAATCTCAAAACAGAAAAATATGCCAAACTCTTTGAATATGAATTGTTTTGGTTTTCTCAGAGTGCTTCTGAGATATGAGATGGCTATTTTTAGTGAGCAGGACTTTAGGACTTAGGACTTTATTGGTCCTAATGAGGCTACTTCTATCAAAGAGCAATTCCTTACTGTATATCTATTTGTTCAATAAGCAACTGTTTGTTTTGAGTTAGAGTAACAGTACCTGATCCTTAATAAAGACAGATAAATGAAAATAAACACACCAACCCCTAACTAACCAACTACAAAAAGAAATAAGTTGTCATCTCTCCTTTTTGCTCTCAACATACACCAGAGATTATTGATGCCACAATACTAGGAAGTAGGTTGAGTAGGAGAAGTCAGACTCAACAGTTCGTAAAACAGTATGGCAAGAACAACATGTATCTGGAGGTCGTTAGGAAAAACATAGAGAAGGTACAAATAAGGACTTCTTTCTGCCCTTACTTTTACAGTGCAGATGGCATTAATTTAATCTATAACATAGATTACTGTAACTGAGCCAGTGACCCCAATCTGCACCACGAGCAATGGAGAAAAATAGATGCTTTAAGGGAGTGATTACTATGATGCATTTTAGATGTCTGCTTTAGAATGAATTACATCTTAGAAGTGCCTATTTCTCTCCACTAGTTATGAAGGAAGATTGGGTGACAGATCAGATAAAGGCTTTTACATTTAGTTAGATAAATCTCACTCTGGATGTGCTTTGCTGATACGTATTTAAAAAAAAATAATAACTCCTCATTTCTCTTACAGCACAGTGCAGGCTTGCACAGTTGCACTTTGGATTAGCAATTCAAAAATCTGTAACTTTTCCTGTACATACTTTTGTGTATGCAACGTGTGTGTGTGTTATTATTAGACACAGTAGAAATCTGGAGAGCTGCATAAGAAATTAAATGATAGAGCTCATAAACCAGTAGTAAAGAAAAATAATGTGGAAGTAAATTATATTACTTATGATTTTCAAATCATATATATATATATATATGTATATATATATATATAAATCCAAAAGAAATGATTTTAACAAAGAAGCAAATAAAATCAAAAGATGAGTTCTGAGCCCATTCAAAGAGAATGAGCAGACATCACCTAGAAAGGTCACAGAGATTACAAAGCTCCACTGGCTCCATGCATTAGCTCTACTAATGTTTTAGTGGAACTGTGTGCTGTTTAGTTACTTGAGAAAATTAAGAATGAATAGTTATACTGCAAAGGAATAAAATCTGGGTCAACAGAAACTCAGTATAAGCACAAAAAAAAAAAAAAACCCTGGAATATCATCAAATTGTTACAATAACTGAAAAGTTTTTGCTAGGTCTTTTCTGAGCACAATTATCACTTATAACCCAGCATCTTACACTGGATGCTTTTTTTAGAAGAGCCAACAGTAATGCATAAAGAAAATTATAATTCAGGAATCAGGTGTATCATATCGTATAATAGTATTGTCAGTTGCCTTGTGTATTGTATCACCACCACTATATTTGTGCTAAGCATTTGATTTCTGATATAATTAAGAAAAAAAAATAAACATTTTCTGCTTTCAGCCATTTCACAGGAGCAATAAAACTATCCTATCAATTCAGTCTTCAGGAAAAATTAGTCTTCTGTGGGAGAATATCTCTCACAACGGCAATCACAGCATCAACTATAGCAAGACATATTTGCTAACTTATGTTTCTCAGTGCAACTTTGTACTTGAGATTTATAGAAAGTATAAAAATGAAAAACAATGTGTTTGTGGGCTGTATGCAGATCTGCACACATTATCTAAATTAGTGTATCTAAAATGCCTTTCTTCATATTATTTATAAGATCTATCTTGGGAAGATGAGCCAATGCAGCAAAATAAATTTTATCTGCATTTAAAGAACTCTAAAATCCAGTTCCTTAATTGTATGCCTTTAGTGCCTGAGAATTTGTTTCCCCATTTGCAGAATTTTAGAAAGAATAGAAATAAATGAGGTATATATAAAGAAGTAAATTGAGAGGGAACATCTCTTTTGCTACAGAAAATATAGCTGTTTAACTCTCCAAAGAACTAACCTACAAGCAGGAACTTACTTATAGCTTTACCATTTCAGGTATATTCTGTATTTACAAGCTTAAGCATTCTACACTAAGAAAGGATATCAGCTACTGATCTCAGAAAACATGCTCCTCATTTGTGTTCAGGAATATTAATTGTTTCTAATAACAAGCAAATAAGAGCTCACGCAGCTAGTGTCTTGGTATCCTCTGAGTTCTCTTCATCATTTGGTTTTATGCATCAGCAAAATATTTATTTTATTAAAAACTCTTGTATATAACTAATTTAGAATTTACAGAAAACTTGTTTCACATGCTATTTTCATATACGGAATAAATAACTAGAAGGAAAACAAAAGCTTTCAGATTATGTTTGTCTCTTTTTAACTCTCTTTTATTTGGAAATTTTCCTTCTCGGATGTTCTTACTTTGGATTTAGTTTGCATACGATTAGAAAATATTTACCTTTCCAGTGTTGCACACTTATTCTTAGTAAAGTGTATGTCATATAGAAATCAACAGATGGCAATAAATTTAGAGCTTCATGAACTTTACTCAATAATTTCTCCTGTAAGAAGAGATTTAAGAAATCTAAGTTGTATAATGAATAGAGATAACCTAACATAACTTGAATTCTTGAAATTATTGACAGAATTCAAATGCCAAAATACCCATGGAGTTCTACGTTACACTTTTCTGTAGCTCTTTTAATGGTAAAAACTCATATTTTTATATTACAGTCAATGGATATTTTCTTGAATGTATGATGAATTTCGGACCCTCCCCTCCTTTGTTTTCTGACTCCTTTCACCAATAAAGGCTTTCTCCAGTCTTTCGTTGTTAAATTGATATTGGTGAAAAATATGTATTTTTTAGTTTATTAAACAAGCAATTATTTAAAATATTTCCCTTCTACACATATAAAAGGGGTGTGTGCCCATATAGCTTTCTTTGTGAATCAGATTCTTGAAGAGTGCTATTAGCTGATGTGCAAAATGAGTTCAAAAGTGTTACTGTAAATTTGCTTTTTGGTTTTGAAACAAAACCTTTTTGTTTTAATGAAATAAGACATATTATAATATTCTGGCTATGTCTACATTTTAAATGAGAACCTGCATTTATTTCTATGATATACTTAAGTATAGATAGAAATAGACACAGGATAAGAGGTTTCAATGAAAAAAAACATTGCTTCTAAACAGTACATTTTAAGAATCATTTATTCTTTTACTTACTAGTATATATTTTTAAAATGAAGCAAAGAAAGAATTACTGTTTCTAAAACTGATTTGATAAAAGTTTTTTTATGAAGAGTATTTAACAATGTAAAGATCTAACAGCTCTAAATTATTTGGTTAATTCAGTTGTTTAAAGGGAAAATAGGAAAGAGGTTTTGGAGTTAATATAAGCTTCTAAAGTAGCGAAGAAAGAGGCCTGCATGAGTGAGAGAGTAAAATTAGGTAATTTAGAGGAAAGATAAGGAAGCATTCTCAAAGAAAAAAACCTGACACTTCTTACAATTTAGTGCAAGTCAATCATTACCTATGCTTGTGGAAGCTACCTATTGATTGTGAGAGTATAATATTTTTGACAGTTAAAAAGGTTTCTTGGATAGTCTATGGAATTTCTGGGCAAAGTGAACGTGGATATGGGATTGCAGGACTGCGGATAACCTTGTGGTCAACAGTTTAAGTTAGGGAGAGAACACCATGGTTCATAACTTTGGGCAACCTGAGTCAGAGGAGAGATTTCAGTCTTAATTTCATATTCTAAATGAATGGCCGCATCAAAGGTTATTTAATGAGCTGTTAGTATGGTCATTTTAAGCTTATCATGTGGTAAAGTATGATAGAGTAGGTATATTGACCTTGGATTTCCCTAACTCCAGCAAACTACATGACATTTTCATGACATGTAGCAAACTACATGACATTTTCATGACAAACTACATGATCTATTTTCAAATATACGTTTTTTTAATATTTCAACAGGGAGGTGTGGAGTGGACTTTATTTTTGAGAATACTTCTTTGTCTTCTTCTTTCATAAGAAGTTGATGAATCCTATGCTCCCCATGTTCTGTACCTAATTTCAAATAAATGCAAAATTTTACTTAACTCCAAAAGAAAGTTAAGTATGTAAACTGCTATGGTCCTTTTAAAACCCTTTCTCAGTCTCATTGTAATTTCTAAAATCATGAAAATCATGTCCCTTAGAGAAAATAAGTGTCCTGCTTTGCTGAGGAATTCTGTAACCAAATGGAAAGTTTTGTTCCATGCTCTTGGAGCTGCACTTCTGACATGCTTTCATTTTTTAATTTATTTTTTAAGAGTGCCAGCAAATCAGGAGTCTTTTGCACTTCTCTTTTCTTTATGCTCCTTAATATCTTTCAGCTTTTATATTCTACCCTGAAATCAATTCCTAAACCACTCATCAGTTAGACTCATAAATGTAGGGGGGTACAAATTCTATTTGTATTAATACTGTTCTATTTCAAAAGATTTGTTTTTGAATAAACAGGACAAAATCCCCCCAGAAGAGGGAAATTTCCTTCCAGTCTGAGTGACATAATTTATATGGCTTAGTCTTTTGTTAGATATTTCATTAAAACAGAAGCAGTCTGATCATGCAAAAGTTAGCTGACTAGGTAAAACTGCTCAGTAATTTTGGAAATCTCCTAAATGGGAGATGGATTAAACTTGGAAGTTTAATCTGAGGCACTCACACTTGAAGTAATTTTTTTTCCCCAGGGAAAAGTAGTTAATCAGTATAATCTCTTTGTATTTCCTATTTGTTTCCCATTTAATTTCTAATATTATCTAGAAACAGGCCCACCCCAGATAATAGACCTTATCCCTTTTCTCATTCCTTTCTGCACCACCTATATTTTGCAATATTTATGCTCCTTTAAATATATTACAATTTTCTTCACATGTTGTGATTTAATTTTAGACTTTTTTGTCTTAATTGGTTCTTCTTCCAGCCATGTGACAGACCCAGCTTTCTGTCTTCCCGTCCAATCCCTAATGTCCCATTAGTAATTTTTTTGTACCAGCCTTTTCAATTTAGTTTTCATTTCCTTCTTGAAATATTTCCAGTAGTACCAAAGATTTCTACTTTAACACCATGCACCAAGGACTGCATTAAAACTCTATTACTGGTAATTGAACTAATATAAAAGTGGAGATTACCTGTAATTTATTACAGGGTAACTGTGTGTCTTAGGCATTGTAATGAATCACTATTTTAATTTAAATATATTGGACGCTTACCAAACTTTCCAAAGTGATGCAGGGAATGCTTGAAAGAATGTTCAAAAACCTGACAGATGAAGTCTGAACAATCCAAATCCATCATCTTTCAGGACAACAGAGCTATCCCGGGAGCTGAAATTCAAGCTGTTTTCTTGACCACAAAGATGGTCAAGACTGTGCCATCCATATGTTAAATTTGCTTCATCTATTGAATCAGCTGCTGTGTCTTCTGATTTGTGGCAGCTGAATTAAATTTCAGTCTTGAATCATGACTTTTGAAGGGGATCAAAGAGTAATTATTCCACATACATTGTAATTTATTGTATTCATAGTCTTGTACAAATTCTTCATTTGTATATGTCTCATTGTTTCAATGGGATAGATAAGAAGTAGATACATCCCAATATATCAAAGATAAAAAATATTCCTTACCTTTACTTTAAGGTAATGTAAAGTATGTCTTAACAACCCCAAATGTCTCAGGTCTGATGAGTTCAGTAGCTTCATGAAACTGACAGGAATCAGACTCTTAATCATCTGAAACTCTAAAACAATTCCAAGAAAGGAGGGAAAATTTGGAATTGGTCAGCAAAAGCACCTTCCCTGCCTTTTCACTGCATGGGCTTCATTTGAGAGAAGCGCTCTGCCAGAGCGGTCAGCCACAAATCAGTGTTTAACTGCACTGATTGTTATGCTGAAGACAGCTTGCTGCTTTTTATCCCAAGCAAGACATTGGGTGTTTTACTTCAGTGCTGGCTCTATAATTCTGTTCATCTACATTTGAAAATAGTCAGATGTGTTCTGAGATGTGCAGCTAATAAATCTCAGCATATGGACTGTGTAACCACATGGAAGTAAAATCAGCCCACCAGTGCAATTCTCTCCTTTATTTTTATTTATTTATTTTTTCCTAGATTCAATTCTAAGACCCTGTTAGATGAAGCCGGGCAGGCTATAAATTATTAATATTAGAATTAATAGAGATCTGTTGCTAAGAGAGAGTAAAGGAATAAAATGGTGGGGTTTTATTGTGCTGATCTGCACTTAGAAGTTTCTTCCATCCAATTCCTATTTTTGGTCTTTCTCTGTCTTTGTATTTGTCACCCACACCCACATTTTTGAAAGGCTGGTAATGGGAGAGATGTCTAAACATCTTTTTTTGATGGAGATAGAAACTTGGAAATACATTTTTCTAAAAGTTTTATGTTTTGATAACTATTACACTCAATAAGTATGCATTACATGCTATTAGCCTTAGCAAGGTATTTAATCTAACAGTTCTGCACCATGTTCACATTAATATGCAAATAGAATGAGAATACAAAATTAAATGGAAATGGAAGTTGGAAGTTAATTGACATTTTTGTCACAAAAGCTGAGAGAAACACTACTTAACGGTTTAATGGCAAGAAAGCTAATGTGTCATCCTAGGGAGGGCTTCATCAATCTAGACTAAGACGATTTTACTGAGGCAAAGTGCAAAGTGCTGTTTGTGTATGCAGGTTGCCAGCTCCCCCTATGCAGGTGGTCCCATCACTGTAAACCTGGTCTAAATTGCTGCCATCCATTAAACTCAGTGGCTGCCTGGATGGCTGCCTAGCACAGACTTACACAGGCCATCTATTCCTGTCAAAAATATGATATGTCACTGACAAAAGCTTAATTACTCCATTAATTAATAGGACAATTTTCAAAATGCCTTGCAATGCAGCTTGACACTCATTAGTGCCATTTATGAATAATTTCTCCCAGGGTATAGCACTCTATAAAGTGTAATTTGAAAGGGAATAATACATGTTTAAAACCTACGTATCTGTGAACCAAAATACATTCTTTGCTGAATTAGTCAGCTTTATATAAAAAGCTCAGCCCTATCCATTGAATAGTTGGAAAGGTATTTTTCTATTTTAAAACACCTCTGACACAGAACGATGAGCTCGTAATGGATAAGAGTCATATGGAGGTCTGGGCAGCCTTTGTTTTCGTCTAAGAAGTCAGGTGCCTCCTCTGGGTAGAATCTCACTATCTTCAGCAGTGCATGAAGGCCAGGGGCAAAATTTGAAAATATTTGGCACTCATTTTACCAGTACACCTATTTCTTGTTTTGTTTTTGGCCTATAATTTGTATCATTGGATAAAATAGAGAAAAAAAACCCACACAGACGAAGATTATTCAATCATATGTCTTATACAGAAAAGCTTTTATCACTGTAACAGATAAGCAGAAGCAAGATTAGACAGCATAATACAAACATGGGCAAGATTGCTACAAAAATGCATGCAATAAATAAATAAAACTCTATTCCCATGGCTCAGCAACACTGAAGATATTTAAGAGAAGTGAACTACTAAAAAAATGCAAAAATGATTTTATGTAGATGGTAGTCTAATAAGGTAAGTTGCCTGAAAAAGGCATGGTGCAAATTCTACAGTCTAAATTATAGATTTTAGAAAGGGATCTTTGGCATCTTTTACATTCTTAAACTGGAATCCATTGTGTGACCTATGACTATTTATTTAGTATCTGTAGATTTCACCCTCAAGGACCTCAGAATATACCGAGTGTCCTTCACCCTCTGAAAATCACGTCATTTGGGACATTCTTTAAAAGACAAGGAGGATGGTTTAGGCTGGGAAAGCTAAAAAACTTACTGCTTGCCTCTGCCTGCCCTCTTTTCCTGAATGAGTTGCTCATTAATCAAGCCCTGAGCAGGTTCAGCTGACAGTGTCTACTACAGTAGTTCAGGGTCTGCTTCTACAACAGCAAGGATGGGGGACAGGATAACCTTCTCCATCATCCCAGTCTTAGCCTTCTTGTCAATCAAAACCCTAAGAATACTCTGAAAAGACAGATTTTCTGAGGGTGGATACTGAGCAGTTTTTTAAAATCCAGCTCTTTGAAAAAGTCTCCTTTAGACATTCATCACTTAGAGCACTTAAATTCAGTGCACAGCCATTAATTGGCAAAATATACAGTTCTACAGTTTGGGCAGCTAAATCTGTTTGATATTTAAAAGTACTGAATATCCAGTAAGTCCCATTAATCTTAGGTGGAATATAGCTAGGATATGTGGATCAAACCTGAGAATGTATATTTAGCTATAAATGTGTGAATAGTCAATCAATTACACTATTAGAAATACTTTTAAAAAAGTTTTATAATCCAAAAGTGTTTACGTTGTTCCATCCAGGTATGAAGAACAAGGAATGGAACTAAGAAATTATAGTTTCTAACAGCGGGTAAGAGGAGAAAGTATTTTGAACTGTAATTCAGATTAATAAAATCTGATAATTCAGTAAAAAGAAAAGTGTGTGTGTGAGTGCGTATATATGTGCAGACGCTTTTAATGAGATTTTATGGACAAAATTTAGTTGATATACTAAAATTCTTACCTTCAAAGATGAAATGCCACTAACTGTTAAATACAGTGGAAAGTATAATTTTAGCTACAATGACCTTACTGGTTGTCAGAGTTAGGAGATTTTTCTTAGTGTCAAAAAAAACAAACAAAAAACAACAACAGCAAAACCCTCCAAAAACCAACTTTTGATGCATCGGGTAGGAATAGTAATTCTGGCTACATACTGAAAGACCGTAGTTGTGGCATTTGAAAGTCTCTATAAGGCTGTATGTATTATAATTTAAGAATAATAATAATAAACTACACAAGGCATATAATAGCTAACTGATATCAGTGGGGGAAAAAGAAAAAAAAAAGACTTTTCTTTGAAATTCCTGTGAAAACTCTACACTATTATTTACTCTGTAATTGATTTAGGCAGGACTATCTTAGCCATTGCACAGTGATTCAGCATAACCAGTGTGTTTGGTACAGTCGAAGCAGAAAAGAGGTATGGTAAATGACAGTTTCTTCTGCATACCCAAAGAATAGAATGTATTAATGCAGTTTCTTAAAGAAAAAGTAAGAAATCTGTTCCAGAAGGTATGAAAGGGGTTGTTGAGGAGATCATTGAAGTTAATGAGTTATTTCAGCCTTCCTTCTCTCACAAATCAGCTGTCTATCTTTCTCTCTCACAGTTTCCCTCCCTCATCAACTAGCCCCAGAAAGAGTGGGAGTTCTATTTTTCCTTAACTAGTGAAAGTGAGAGAAGATACTACAAAGCTTCTGCCTTGGGCACTTTTTCTTCAGTGCTGAATCTAATCCTACTTTTGTGAGATCTGTTTCACAATTAAGATAGTTTTCCTCCTTGGTGTTGGTAAGGATTTCTCTGCTGAAATGCTATGAAAGAAGTAGTCATCCAGGCTGTGAGCAGACCTTTCCCACCTTCAAATACAAATATTGTCTTCATTCACTATAATCAGGGACTGGTACAGAAACTGTATTCATAATGTCCTCCTGCTTGTCCTTGGAGATATAATCCTCCTAAGGTAGACACCTAAGCACATGATGCATACATCAGAAAATAAGAACCTCTGAAGACTTCCAGTCTCCCTAAAAGCCAGTCTAAAGTAGGTGGCTATCTCTCTGCAGTTAGATAAGGCAGTGAGGTTTCTTCACTGTATTGGAAGAAATAAAAAATCCAAGGTGGCCGCATTGATTTAGGTTCCGATATGGCTGCCCCTTTTCCATGAACATCAGTATAGTGAAAAAAAAGAGTGTCTCTCTTTTAGGAAAAAAAAATGACAATATTCTGTTCCTTATGCCTTTTAGATTAGGTCAGAAGAACCAATTGTATAAGGGGAGACATTTTAGTCTGAGTCGCATTGAACATATAGGTCCCAGATTGCAGGAGAGTTTCTTCAGCACCAAGCTATGGGAATAGAGAGAAAGAAAAACAGAAACATCCTTGGAGGTGAATTGCTATGTTGTTAAGAGTAGGCTTCTGAGAGCAGAAGGTAAGAAGAAACTTGAGCCTAACCTAGGAGAAAGCAGACTTGAGTCTTGCCTGTTGGAATAG
Source organism: Tinamus guttatus (assembly GCF_059628265.1). NCBI lineage: Eukaryota > Metazoa > Chordata > Aves > Tinamiformes > Tinamidae > Tinamus > Tinamus guttatus. Next base: position 1,669,835 of record NW_028288643.1, read on the forward strand.
AAATGGGAAAAAAAAAAAAAAAGTACAAGCAGCAGAGGGTAAACATTTCAAAAGACTCAGGAGAAAAAGCTGCATGTCCTAAAGAGTGGCATACATCCAAGTACGGAATGTAATGGCTATGAGTATATTGTCATCTGGGGAAGGACTAAGATCCTGATCTCATGTATTCCTATGCTTAAGGTTACTTAACAAGGGGACAATCACAGGAGACTAAGTGGCTGTGTTAACTTATTAATTAACTAAGGAATGTTCAGAGAGGACACCTATACCTTCAGAGTACATATAGAATTATGTGATATTGAAATGCAAGATTACTATCTGTGAACTTATTTATATTCTTAAACCTTTAATTTGTTAAAGTTCGGGTAGACTACATCCATTACAATGCTTCCGTTATGCTCTGTGTTCCTCAAAACCTGAACAGGAGCACTATCCATTTCTATTATGAGACTTTACATATCTTCCTTATACGCTTCTATCTGAGGTAAAATTCCTGAATGAAACTTTTAGATTGATTTTCTGTGTCTATATCTATTCTTAGAAAACAGGTGATGCCTTCTAGGAGTCAGTGACAAGAAGTCCCTGTTTTCTAAAGAAAAACATGGAATGATCTCTTCTTTGAGCCTTTGCAAAAAAAAAAAAAGTATGATACCTCCTGTCAGCTAAAGCTTTTAGAACTCAGACTTGCAGCTGTATTGTTTACATTGTCATTATTATTGTCCACATATTTGTCATTAATAAGATTAAAATATTTTGCTTTTTTATTTGTTTTCTTGGATTCTACTTTGGTCTGCTCTTCTAGTCTGATTGTCTACATTTGTTGTCAAAGTTCATGGATGAATCATTCTACTTTTTCCATATTTGCCAGTACAGACTGTGTAACAACTGACTTCATTTTAATCTCTTTGAGAGTTGTTGCTGTTTTGTAAGCCATAAACTGTTGATAATTTGTTAAGTGAAAATTGTCTGTGCTTTCCATTAATATAGTACTAGATTATCTCTAGTTTTCAAAATACAAATTCAGCAAAGATTTTATGTTGTTGCATTTGTTTTTTTTTTCTGCTAGTGAATTCCATATTAATGGAACTAACACTTAAAAGTGTTTTCATCTTTTAAAATCATTTTCAAAATTGCTCTAAAGCAGTTCCAATGCCTTGCATATATTAGATATCCCCATTCTTTTGGCTGAAAACTAAGAGGACATACTTTCTCTGAGGTATACTGCAGGAATTTTCATAAGATTATAATAAGGCTCTGTCAATCCTTTATGAAGAATGTGTTTATGCACTATTCACTGAAATGGTATTCAATATGGCTTTTCAATATTCTGAAGATATCTATAGTTCTTATAAAATGATGTCCAATGGCAGATGATTTTGTCACTGAAAGCCCTGTTAAAACCCTGGCAATGTGCCTGCTAATACCTATCCACACCCACACACTTCATTTCACATTTATTTCACAGAATAACAAAACCCTATTTTGTTCGTGTCTCTTGAGCGAGGTTTGATCTGTTGTCAAACTTAACTGAGTCTAACTCCTTGCAAAATAGGTTGTGGAATCATAGCTTCTCATTATAGGGATATTGATCCTTCTTTTCTTATTTGTAACATCACTTTCTACAATGAGTATATTTACATTGCTTTATTGCTACTTTTTTTTTTTTTTCCCAGAGCAGTTCTGACAACCAATACTATCCTTCTCAGACACATCTTTATTTTCATGTCATGCTTTATATTCTTCATATTTTGTAATCTAATGTTTAATGGGTTCATTTTTCACAATCTGGGGTTATGCTATAAATAGCATATGATTTTAAAATCTTACCAATTGTTGCTTAAAAAGTTGCTACTTTGCAGTTCATATGTTCGGGGCTCCAGTTCTGCCACTGTTATTCACTGCAAGTAGCACTCGCTGTGAAAAAAAAAAACCTTTCAAACCTGATTCTCCTAAGTACTGAATCCACTTCATTCATATTATCACTAATGCTGCCAGGTAGTTACTACAAGAAAAAAATGCTAAAAAAAAGTCCTAGAATTTGAGCTTTTTTTCTCACTGGATCTAGCTCAGAGATCTCTCACCCACTCCTGCACTGGGTTACATGGGTGTGCTCTGCCTCTAGGGTTAAAAGCGCTCCAGCTATTACCGCCCATGAAGAAGTGAAAGTCAAGAACTACACCTAACTGGTTAGAAGGGTGCATTTTTTATTAATATTCCTTAATAATTGTTAAAATCAAGGACAAATTCTAAAGAGAGCATGCTTTTGGGTAGCTTGAAACTCCTTAGCATTTTGTCTTCTGCAGTGCATCTGTAGACAACTGCACCTGCTCATGGGGCAGCTCCAAATAGCTTTTGCTGCAGTCATGAGTTCTCACCACTTCTGTAAATCTGATTTTGTGATTCCTAAGGTAGATGTGCAATAAAAAAGCATCATCTGCACAGGTGAGGGTTAGTTTTGGTGATATCACCAGCACTGGGAAATGGGAAATCTCTGAAAAAAAAAGTGAAAACTCTCTGGAAGATCTACAATTCTACATGTACTATGCACTACATTAATTGTATATCTATACTTTCTCATCATAAAGTTATATTTTCATCTCATTTTACACACTGAAGCCTCTTCAATAAGTGAAGCAGGGAAATTTTGCAGACAGATCCACAGAGTTCTCAACTGGTGGGACTGAGAGAATCTCGTCTCTGAATACCCAGCTGCCTAGTGACTAGAGCTGGAGATGTGCATTCACACCTACCCAGGCAGAAAAATGCACTTTATATTAGGTTTACAACATCTCAGATATTCTAATACGGATGAAGGGAGTGGTATCACTAGCTCCTTCCCTTATTTCAGGCTTATTTTAAAATATATTTTGTCTGTGATTCTATTGTTGGCTCTAATCTCTGCAGGGACACAGATACAGATTTAAATATTCTCCTGGAGCCAAGAGTTCTGTGATTGTATCCCTATATCCCCAATTTTCTCTACTGTTCTTTTTACTCTCTAATTTAGGGAGTTATTCATTCTTTGTGTTGACTTTCTTATATCCTCTTCTCAGCACCAAACCCTATCCAAATAAAATACAAAGCCAACTAGTTGTGCAGACCGGACAGTATGAATTTCACTACGTATCTGTAACATAAATTTCCCTTGTGTATCTCTATCCTAATAGTATGTCTCTGGGCAGCAATCAGGACCCCGCTGTGCTTGGCAAGATGCACTCAGTGATCCAGAGCATTCACAACATAAGCTCATGACAAGACAGAACAGATGGAAGCAAAGGTAAATAACAGTGTGGAGGAGAAGAGAGTAACAATGAAGTTAGGTCCATCTGTTGTTTCAGTAGGCATAGAAAGTATCCTTGTTCTCTGCTGCATCCAATTGCACCACTCCATCTTTCTGGATGCAGCAGGTGACTGAGTGGATAAACGGACAGGGCTACACTTTGACTGAGCGGGGGTGCATTTATATGTGATCTCTACCAAACATACAGCTTTGCTTTTTTTCATCTCTCTGATCCTCTTGGTTAAAACCCCATCCTAGTGCCATTGGCAAGGCAAATGGGCACTGTGCTCTCAGCATCCTTGTGGAGCAGCACGTAGGTGCTGAGAGAGGAAATCCATGACTAAAAGACTCAAAGCTGTTCTCTGAGGCTACATCTGTCCCCCAAAATTAAACGGTCCTGTCTCCTGGTTCTGAAGCCGAGTAGCATGGCTCGTGTTCGGGTAGCTAACTTCCCTTGTTCTCTGAAGTAAGTTGGCTGCATCAGCAATGCTTATTGTGGGTCGTCCCTGGTATAGTGTCCTTCAGCTATTTCAAAGCATTATGTGGGAATGTGCTAGTTAGGCATAGCCTGTGCCATACACTATACAATTAAACTATCACCAGTCTTAGGTGGATGCTAAGGCCCGGCCTTACTTAGTTTACAAATACAGAAACAGTCTGAGCAAACAGATGTACCTGTCAATGTATGACAAAGGGAAGAACACTGGCATATTCTGTGGGAGAAAGACTTAATTAGTCACAGGACTTTTTTGATTTTTTTTGACAAATTGCCCATTTTTAGCAATTGGTTTTGTTTTGCTTTTGTTTGTCACTTTTATCCAGCAAGAGGCGACATTCCCTTCCAGAAAATATGACCACTGGATCATTGTAAATAAAACAGCAACTTTCATAATAAGGCACTAAGCAGAAAGCTGTGAAAATCGTTCAGGTTAGAGGCAGTTGTCATTAAATTCCTATGCTTTTATCACACTGCAGAACTGCACAGCGACCATGATTATTTTAGTATTCTATGGCTTCTCACACAGTCATCAGCCTGTGTGTCATTTAGTTGCAGCATCATAAACTAGAAGCATAATTCTCTGAAGTGCTCAGTGTAAGGTGCCAATCACCTTCAACCCCATCCTCTAGTCTGCCTGCAATAACTCTTCTAAAGCTACCAGTTCCTTACCATTTTTTTTATACTTCTAAAATAATTTAAAAAAAATCAAAACACCAGCTACTTCAGTATTGTGTCTGCAGAAGAGAGAGGAATTTATTTGTAAAGTATACATTCATTTGTTTGATTTGCTTTCAAGCATTGTGAAGATGGACAGCATAATTTATAAAAGTAGGATGGCTTGAGGTATTTTCCTGCTTTTGTTGAGTTGGGACTTGACTGTCATTCAGATGCTTATTTTCCGGTTTTGTTAAATTAACATAACATAAGGCTCCTAGCTGTAATCAGATATGAAAATGATTTTTAAAACCAACATACTTCTAGCAAAAAGATTAATTCATTACTGTAGAGACTTATGTTACTTCTTATTTTAAAATGTTAACTTTAAAAGTCAAATTGGGAGATTGACTTGCGTATATTTACAATTTTGTGCTTACACAGAAGTAATTAGGATGACATTTCTTTATCATAGCTATTAGAATATCAAAAAAAAAGATTGTAATAAATATCCTGCTATGCTTTAAGAAACAGCGTATTAATGGCAGAGATAATGTGGGAGCAAATATTAAAGTGTCATTATAAAAAATGTCAGTATGTCATCTTATTTCATCAGAGATCAGAGTACTATGTGAGTTCACTCAAAATCCAGTCTTCTTTTAATAATGCAACATTTTGATCTTCATGTTTTTAAGCAGAATACAAAGGTTCATGGCTAAATAACACATTCCTATGATTTCTCAGTATTATAAATAACAAAGTAGTCCTTGAATTCACTGATTACGAATTTCATACTAAGTTTAATTTTGTAGTTACGATTACAGCGTCTATATACAAGAAATCTTCATTTTTTTAAAAAAAACTGTGTTCTAGTTTAATTATAAACATAAAATCTATATTCAATGTATTCATGGAAATATCACATTTTATATTGAATCATCTTATCATTAAAAACTATTTTTTATCTCTGAAGTAAAAGTGTTGTCATAAAAGTGATTACATAATACAGAAGCAAATGAAACTTCTGCTGACTTGACATTTTTAATGTGGGCCATGTCACCCCATGAACCTTATATAGTCCATTTCTGGAGGAAATCATATCTTTACTTAAAAACATTCTCAATATTTTCAATGAAATTCTGTGCTGCAAAATGCTTAATCCAGAGTTGGCCCAGGGAACCTCCCTCCGTCTCCAAAAAGTCCCAAAGCTAATTGTCTAAAGCAGAGAACAACAAAATTAAGTCAATAACTCTGGAAACAAATAATTCTTAAGGTAGGAAGCACAGTCCTCTTCAGACACAAGGGCAGTTACCTTGGTAGATTCTATTAGGATTTGGAGAAGCAGTCTAGCTTAACTCTCATTTCTGAGCTTTAAGACAGGTTCTTGTTATATACCACTTATATTCTTAGATAAAGGGTTTGTATGTAGAGAAAAAATCATCATATAGAAACTCTTTATAATAACCATAATTAAAAAAAAGTGAAGATCTGGGGGAGCATAAGATTGTGTCTCTATTAGCTACTGATTATTTTGATGATGGTAACTATAGAATAAGCACTTCATACCTTCATTTTCTAAAGGAACTGACACTTGCTGATGTATGTAAGTAGGCCAGCTGTTCCTTTTTGGCGGGTAGAACATCATATATGCTTAAATCTACTCACACTACTATGAAAATCCCAAAAGCAAAGTTGAAAGACCTTCCATCAGGGAACCTGAGCTATAAATTCCCAAGTAATTAGAAAGAAAATAATTTTCAATGTATAGTAATGCATCCAAATATTTAAGAATGCTGTTTTATGTTCCCAAAAGGCAATAATTTAGAAAGTGAGGGATAAAGACATAAAGACAATCATGTTGCTATTTAATAGGGAATGTGATGGGTAATGAAGCAAGATTACAATTAAATTCTAGCATGCTGTGTCCTACAGGAAAAATCAGCTCTAATGTTTCTAACCTTTATCAACTGGCAACACCACAGCTTTGATCTCATAAGTAGTTATCTTTTCTGTCTGCATGGCACTGACCAGGATTAATGCTCGAAGACACTAATGGAATGAATAATCTAGATGGTCTTAAATGTGTAACAATTCATGGCGATCATAGAATTGCAGGAACATGCTATAAATTGCAACTTCACATGGTCAGAAATATTTACCAGCAGCATTTGTCAAATTGCAATATGTAAAATTAGGAATTTGAAGCCATTATCTGTCATCTTACTAGGCAGTCTGACTTTTTCACAAGTCCTAGTACTTCCAGGCCTATTAAAATTAGAGAGGCCTGAAAGCCTGGAGAACCTCTGAAAACCTGACTGATTTCTTTAATTTGTGTATGTATATACATTACACTAACCAAATAAAAAATTATAACTGAGACTTTTTACATCCTTGCTTATATATTAAAGAAAAAGTAGATTTTATGTTAGTTTTGAATGTTGCGCTCTCTTTCCTTAAATCTTAGAATTTCCATTAGAATGAAAGTTTTATTCTTTAAAAATTTTTCTAAGTGGTAAAACAAATAACTTAAAAAAAATCAGAATGAGTCAGAATTAAAATAATATATTAAAGATAAAATAATATTTTAAAGAAAATTTCCCTTCTGCTTATAGTCATCATGCAGGTCAAATCCTTTCTTCCAGACTTGGTAAGAGTAAGTAAAGAGTAAGTAAATCATTAAGATTTATTTTGGGCTGCAATAAACACCACTCAGTGTTCTCAGGCTAGCCAGCAAAATATTCTTCTGCCATCAGATCAGATTCTCTACTTTTTCTTTCTCTCTACTCAAGGTCTTTTGCTTTCCTGAAAAGTGTTCTTTCTCCGTCCTGTGGTTCTAATGGAGCAGCCCTGATTATAGAGGAAGATAATCATTATAAACAAAGCAAATCGAAAAACAAAAAATAGTGATATTATGGATGGTCAACAAAATAGACGTCTTTTCCTATCACTTTTCTGAATTGTGAAAATATTACAGATGAGAGATATAGAGCAAAAGGAAATACTCGCTTAAACTAACAAAGCGCATAATCTCACAAACTTTAATAAGGAAGATGCAAAATACCCAGCAGAGTAAATTATGGTGGCACAGTCGAGACTTGAGGAGGCATATGCATGACAAACTGTAGTACTCTGCAGACAGAATGGAAAGATGGTTCCAAACAAGCTGGACTTAGAAATGGAAGTAATATTATTAAGTCATCCTACTGGCCCTGCAGAGGAGCACAGTATACATTGGCTTAGGCAGTTGGATGCTAATGCAACTGCACTAGGCCAGCATGGCCACATGGCTTCTCCAACTCCGCTTGAATGGTACAGAGACAAACATATTCAACTGATGGTAGATGAATATGTTAACTGGGCACTGCTTGATTCCACACTGGTACACTGCAAATGCACATACTCCATTTTAATGCATTGACATTCTGTAGACAACTCCTAAGCCTTTCTTGAAATAATAATTTATTTTAATTGAACTACGCTTACACACAAAGACAGATGTTTCGGGTTCAATGGCATAATTTCTCTGTCCTTTCCCAGGATTGACATTAATAATTTGAAGGCAGGAGTAGCTGTAACCTGAAATAATCCAACCATCCAAATGATTTTCATTTTATTCCCCTGCATTTAGTATTATGACCCATAATGCAGCTGTGATATTTTACTCATTTTCTGAGAAAATAATCATAGAATCATAGAATGATCATAGAATCATAGAATGCTTAGGGTTGGAAGGGACCTCTAGAGATCATCTAGTCCAACCCCCCTGCATACGCAGGGACACCTAGAGCACGTGGCACAGGACTGCATCCAAGCGGGTTTTGAAGATCTCCAGAGAAGGAGACTCCACAACCTCTCTGGGCAGCCTGTTCCAGTGCTCTGTCACCCTCACTGTTAAGAAATTTTTCCTTAAGTTCCTATGGAATTGTTGATGTTTCAGTTTCCGGCCATTTCCTCTAGTCCTATCAGTGGCCACCACTGAAAAGAGATCATCACCGTTCTCTGCACTCCCTCCCTTGAGGTATTTATATACACTGATTAGATCCCCTCTCAGCCTTCTCTTCTCCAGGCTGAACAGGCCCAGCTCCCTCAGCCTCTCCTCATAGGGCAGATGTTCCAGGCCCCTGATCATCCTTGTAGCCCTGCGCTGGACTCTCTCCAGCAGCTCCACATCCCTCTTGTACTGTGGAGCCCAGAACTGGACACAGTACTCCAGATGCGGCCTCACCAGGGCTGAGTAGAGGGGCAGGATCACCTCCCTCGACCTGCTAGAGATGCTCTTCTTAATGCAGCCCAGGATCCCATTGGCCTTCTTGGCCACGAGGGCACACTGCTGCCTCATGGTCAACTTATCATCCACCATGACACCCAGGTCTTTCTCTGCAGAGCTGCTCTCCAGAAGGTCGGTTCCCAGACTGTACTGGTGTCTGGGGTTATTCCTCCCCAGGTGCAGAACCTTGCACTTGGCCTTGTTGAATTGCATGAGGTTTTTCACTGCCCAGTTGTCCAGTCTGTCCAGGTCCCTCTGGATGGCAGCACAGCCCTCTGGGGTATCGGCTACTCCTCCCAGTTTCGTGTCATCAGCAAACTTGCTGAGGGAGCACTCTGTGCCTTCATCCAGGTCATTGATGAATAAATTGAACAGGACTGGACCAAGGACTGACCCCTGGGGGACCCCGCTAGCCACAGGCCTCCAACTAAACTCTGCACCGCTGATCACCACTCTCTGGGCCCTGCCATCCAGCCAGTTCCTAATCCACCTCACTGTCCACTCATCTATCCCACACTTCCGGAGCTTGCCCAGGAGGATGTTGTGAGGGACGGTGTCAAAAGCCTTGGTGAAGTCGAGATAGACGACATCCACCGCTCTCCCCTCGTCTATCCAGCCAGTCATTTCATCATAGAAGGCTATTAGGTTAGTCAGGCAAGATTTCCCCTTGGTGAATCCATGCTGACTACTCTTGAGCACCTTCTTATCCTCCATGTGCCTGGAGACAACGGCCAGTATGAGCCGTTCCATTACTTTTCCGGGGACGGAGGTGAGGCTGACTGGCCTGTAGTTGCCTGGGTCCTCCTTCTTGCCTTTTTTGAAGACTGGCGTGACATTGGCCTTCTTCCAGTCTTCCGGCACCTCCCCCGTTCTCCAGGATCTTTCAAAGATGATGGAGAGCGGCTTAGCTATGGCATCTGCCAGCTCCCGCAGCACTCTGGGGTGCATCCCATCAGGGCCCATGGATTTGTGGGTATCGAGGTTCCTTAGGTGCTCTCTGACCCAATCTTCCTCTACCCAGGGCAAGTCTTCCTCTCCACCAGCTTCTTCTCTTGTCTCTAGGGCCTGGGGCTCTAAACGGCTGCCCTTGGTAAACACCGAAGCAAAGAAGGCATTGAGCAACTCTGCTTTTTCTGTGTTATTTGTAACCAAGGTGCCCATCCCGTCCTCCAGCGGACCCACGTTTTCCCTGATCTTCCTTTTGCTGTTAATGTATTTGAAGAAATTTTTTTTGTTATTTTTAACGTCCCTTGCCAGCTTGCCTTCCAGACGTGCCTTAGCTTTCCTTGTCGCATCTCTGCACTCCCTGACTACGTTCCTGTATTTCTCCCAGGGGGCCTGTCCTTTTTTCCACATTCTGTACACTGCCTTCTTTTGCTTGAGCATTGCCACAAGCTCCCAGCTCATCCGCGCAGGTCGCCTGCCCCCTCTGCCTCCCTTCCTACACACAGGGATGCACTGTTGCTGTGCATGGAGGAAGTGCCGCTTGAAAACTAACCAGCTCTCTTGGGCCCCCCTTCCTTCTAGAGCACTACCCCATGGGATTCTACCGAGGAGGTCTCTGAAGAGGCTAAAGTTGGCCCTCCTGAAGTCCATCGTCACAAGGCTACTTACAGCCCTGCCTCCTCCTCGTTGAATCCTGAACTCCACCAACTCATGGTCACTGCAGCCGAGGCTACCCCCCACCTTAACATCTCCTACTAGGCCCTCCCTATTTGATAGCACGAGGTCCAGTAGCCCACCTCTCCTCGTCGGCTCCTCCACAACCTGCGTCAAAAAGTTATCGTCGATGCTCTGCAGGAACCTCCAGGACTGCTTATGCCTGGCTGTGTTGTCCTCCCAGTTGATGTTGGGGTAGTTGAAGTCCCCCATGAGAAGCAGGGCCTGTGACCGTGAGGCAACATCCAGCTGCCTATAGAAGGCCTCATCAACCTCCTCGTCTTGGTCAGGTGGCCTGTAGCAGACACCCACCACAGTGTCTCCCACATTAGCCTGCCCTCTAATCCTTACCCACAAGCTCTCAACTCGCTCATCCTCGACTCCCAGGTTGAGCTCCATGCATTCCAGTTGCTCTCTCACATAAAGAGCAACTCCACCACCTCGCCTTCCCAGCCTGTCCTTCCTAAAGAGCACATAGCCTTCCATGGCAGCGCTCCAGTCGTGCGAGCTATCCGACCACGTCTCTGTGATTCCGATGAGATCATGACGCTGGGACCGCACACAGATCTCCAGTTCATCCTGCTTATTCCCCATGCTTTGCGCATTGGTATACAGGCATTTCAGGGAAGCAACAGAGGCCACGGGTTTCCCAGGAGGGGTGAAAGAGGACCCTCCGGGATCATTTCCTATCCTCACTTCCCCACTAGCATACTCCCGCTGGACGCCATCTGACCTGGGCTGTGCGGTACTGCTTGCTGGACTTACTGGACAATTTAATGCAATTTTGTGTGTTATGTGGATTGAGATGTTATGAATCACTGAAGCAAAGGACTGTCTTGTTACAGAACAAAACTTTATCATGGCCTAATAATTATATGAAAGAAATTTTGCTAACAGACTCTCCCAGCAGTATACATATACAATAGTGACAAATAGCAGCATTTACCTTATTAATACTTCACTATAAATCCATCCACTTTAACTAAGTCCCTGGTGACCCCAAACTCTCAAGACTCTAGCCAGACCCTTGGTTTAGCTTAAAAGCTTGAACAATTTTATTGCATTAGCCTTCTTTCTACATACACAATGTGCAGATAAACTGATGAACTGGGGAGCTGCCTTCAATAAACTGTAGATTAAATGAAGTTCTGGTCTGAGCAAAATGAAAAAAAGAAGTAACAGTGGTAAACATGAAGGAAACAGTTTTATGCACCACAAGGGAAAGCCAAATACAGTTGCAATATTTGATAATTTCCTCAAGGTCAAAATACATTTAGGAATCTTTTATGAAAGGCATATGTTTTTTTACTAATCTGGAAGTAAATTAAATTTACTTTCTAAGTAAACTGTTGTAGGAAGAAAAAAGATAGAAATGTGATGTTTTAGTAATTTAGCTTAAAATCAATGTCATCAACTGAACAAAAGTGAACAGTATTCACTATGTAGCTAGTTAGCGGGAAATCTCTTCTCAGTTCTCCTGGAAACACTTCATAGAGTCCAAATCCCAATAGACTCTAATCCCATAAAGTTTAATGAGTCCAAATCTGCTGTATATGGCCAAGAATGTTTGGGAGGGATCCCAAGAATGGACTGGTAAATTATCACTAGTAAAGTGATAATTTATAAGCATAAAATTATTCACCTAGGTTTTAAAATTGCTGATGAATTTCAAAACTACCTGGGCAAATTGCTTTAGTTCTCTGCAGAAGATTATGATATGTGTTGCTGATTGTGCAACTTTCCTGGGGTTTGCTGAATAGCAACAGATATAAATCAGGCCTCTGTTTAAAATGTAATGAAATTTTGAGTAATTGCTATTTTTTTAAACTAAGTTATATTTTAAAGATAGTGAAATCAGGGGTAAAGTTCATCTAACCCAAAGTAATTTTCTGGGATGGGAATTTATATGCAGTGGACAAGTCCTTTCATCTATCTGCCTAGGCAGTTGCTTACAGATGAAAGAGCTTACCCTCAAGATATGTCTACTTCTTTCCATTGTTATAAGGGATCTCTAAATGAATATCTTAAACTAAATCCCTAACTTCAAATTTCTTGCCAAGATATGGCATCTAGTGCTATCTCAGATGGCCTCCAGCTACCATTCGGGAATGCGTAAATCTCCCATGATCCAGAGTATCTGCTAGCCCCATGAGCATGACTCAGATATATTATGGGTTTTCAGATGGAACTAGGCATCTGTACTTAGACAAACAAACAAAAATCCTCATGTGTGATTCAGCTACTGACATCTTACTTCAGGTGTCTAGATGTAGGTATCTAAAACTACATAACTATGCCTTCATTATTCAATGGATACCTTGCCTTTAGAGTCAATGGAGTCTAGTGGCATCTACTTTTGATCATCTGAATGATGAAACTGATAATAAATTTAAATAATATAGAACAAATCCAATCTTCTCTACACATGAGGTTTGAAGCCTCCATTTTAGCTTTTATCATCGTGGTCTTTCTCACCATAATTCTGTAACAGTTCTGTAACAGAACTGCTCTGTATCAGAGCAGTCCATTTTCCAAAACAATATGCTTCTCTTATGAATGATTTTCATGCATATTCACATTACTTAACAGCTTTATAAAAATAGATTTATATATATGAAATTACATGAAGAACTTTGAAATGCGAAAAATAGCATGACTGATAGAAATATAAACTTAAAAATATAATTTGATTATTTTATTATACTTCATAGCTTGTTTTTAAAATCTAACATAGAAACAAGTATTTTTATCTGCTCTGATTTACATTCCTTTCTCACTGAATATCTATAGTGACAGGAACTATTTTGGTTGGTCTAAGTTAGGTAAGTGAAGAAAAAGGACTAAAAATCCTCATTAGTGTAATTTAAACTATTAATTTCATGATTACAATCTCAAACTGTCGTGCCAAGTTTTTTCAGTCAAAACAGTATATGAAATGGACAAAAATTTAAGTAAATTTCCCCTTTTTTGTAGAAGATCAAGTAAAAAATCAAACACATAATCACATACACTCATAAATGTTAATAATTACAAAATATACCAGAAAGTATTATATTCGATTTTCCTATAGCTACTGTATCTTTAAATTTTAAGGTGAAGAATGAGGGATGCAACTGCACAAAGCTGTTGTATTTACAGAAGCAAAACTGTGAAATCAATTGCTCCCTCTTTCATGCATCTGTATTTGTACAGTAATTTCTTTACACCTTCTCTACAGCATAATTCTATGGTTTGTATGTGTGGAGGAGTCTGTGAGAATATTTTCATATACAAGACCTCAAACAATAGATGACAGAAGAAGCGCAAACAGAGAGTAATGCACTAGCTGATATAGTTCAGAATAGAAGGTAACATAGTGTGTAGACAATCCGTCTTCTCTTCTCTGGGACAGATTAGTTGTTACAAATCCACTGCCCTATAGTTTTTAACAATGATAGGTTTCCTTTGGGAAATTACTTCCTATTTGTCCTAAAATAGATTGCAGAATCACAGAATGGTTAAGGTTGGAAGGGACCTCTAGAGATCATCTGGTCCAACCCTCCTGCTCAAGCAGGGACACCTAGAGCACGTGGAACGGAGTTGCATCCAGGCGGGTTTTGAAGATCTCCAGAGAAGGAGACTCTACAATATCATTGGGCAGCCTGTTCCAGGGTTCTGACACTGTCACAGTACAGAAGTTCTTCCTCACATGGAGGTGGAACTTCCTTTGTTTCAACTTACCCCCATTACCCCTTGTCCTGTCTCTGACCACCATCGAGAAGAGTATGGCCCCATCCTCCCTACATTCACCTCTCAGGTACTGGAACATGTTAATCAGATCTCCTCTCAGTCTTCTCTTCTCTACGCTAAACAGGCTGAGCTCACTTTTAGTCTTTCCTCACATGATACACATTCCAGTTTCTTAATCATCTTCATGGCCATACACTGGACCCTTTCTAGAAGCTCCAGAGAGTATGTAACATCCTTCAGTTCCACAGGAAAAAAGAAAACTGTAGTTCATAGCAAGATCACAACATGCTAATCTCTCTCATTAGATTGATTTCCTTTACATTTTGAGTCCTCTTATACACTATACTTTAAACAAATTGCTATATGAAATGTAACCATGCCTCTCAAAATTAGTCTCCTTTCTTTAGCAGCCATCAGACATAATCCTTAGTGTAAAAAGAAAATATTTTTCCTGTTGCAGGAAAGCCTCCTGGAAAGGTAAATATTTTAATCTGTTGCTTAGATATTGTGCATACCCTGAGGAGGAAAGGTTTAGCTACATTTGTTAAAAAGAAAACATAGGAGTCAATCTTTTTTATAGACCACCTATATAAGTATAAATGCTCTGAAATATTGTATCTCCAACTAATATCCCCAAATTACACAAATTAGTAGTGTGTTTTCTAAAACCTAATTTCTTTTTATGAGTTTTAAATTCAATTTGTCTGTTTGTGGCTTGTATAAAGACAGGCTTATAAGGCAATAGAAAGGTGAAAAATGTAGTATTTATCTCAACTGAGTTCCTCCCTGGTTAAGATACCTGTTGTCTCCAGGCACACGGAGGAGAAGAAGGTACACAAGAGTAGTCAGCATGGATTCACCAAGGGGAAATCTTGCTTGACTAACCTGATAGCCTTCTACGATGGAATGACCGGCTGGATAGATGAGGGGAGAGCGGTGTACTCAACTTCACCAAGGCTTTTGACACCGTCGCTCACAACATCCTCCTGGGCAAGCTCCGGAAGTGTGGGATAGATGAGTGCACAGTGAGGTGGATTAGGAATTGGCTGGATGGCAGAGCTCAGAGGGTGGTGATCAGCAGTGCAGAGTCTAGTTGGAGGCCTGTAGCTAGGGGTGTCCCCCAGGGGTCAGTCCTCAGTCCAGTCCTATTCAATTTATTCATCAATGACCTGGATGAAGGCACAGAGTGCTCCCTCAGCAAGTTTGCTGATGACACGAAACTGGGAGGAGGAGCTGATACCCCGGAGGGCTGTGCTGCCATCCAGAGGGACCTAGACAGACTGGACAACTGGGCAGTGAAAAACCTCATGAAATTCAACAAGGCCAAGTGCAAGGTCCTGCACCTGGGGAGGAATAACCCCAGGCACCAGTACAGGCTGGGGACTGACCTTCTGGAGAGCAGCTCTGCAGAGAAGGACCTGAGTGTCATGGTGGATGACAAGTTGACCATGAGGCAGCAGTGTGCCCTCGTGGCCAAGAAGAACCTTAAGCATTCTATGAAGATACAGGCTTTGCCTTTATTATAGTCTTCCTCCCTCTCCCCCAAAGTGGCCAATGGAAAAATTTAGTCAATTCAAACCCCTCTGAACTATGCACAGCTCTGGGCTGCAGAAGACTAATTCTTTGTCAAATCAGCAGCAGTGGCACCCCTGCTTATGCAGGATTTGGAGGTACTGAGTCAGCCTAATTTATACGCATAGGCACAGATTTACTTAGAAAAGAACAATGGCAAGTTTAGGCCTTTGGGGCAATCTTGCTATTTCTGCTAGGTCTTTGACAGCAATGGCACAGTGCTCCCAAAGCTGTGGAAATCTGCTGTGTACAGCTGAAGTTGCAGGTTGACATCTGGGCTTTGATCCAAGCTGCCCTTGCTAGCTCTGGCCTCCAGAAATATATTCTTGTGCTGCATGACCTCTTCAGACTTACCACATAGTTATAGCTACCATTTTGTTAGTAATAATCCCTTCTCTCCTTTCAGATTTGGATTCAAGATACAGCATTTCAGGTTTGCAGAGGAATCAGTTCTGCTGTGTATCTCACAGGTTAAGTGCACATAAAGATTCAGAATAATTTAATCTAACGTTTGAGGCATCAAAATTAGAATTACAGTCTAAATGAGGTGCTGACCCTCTACAGACAATGAAAGTGGTGGGGAGCTCCAGAGGTTTATTCCATCCATGCATGAGCTTAGATTAAATTGCTCTGTAGAGGTGTCTGCCTCTCTTCGTTGTTTAGCATGAGAGCTAAAATGTGGATTTAAGATTATATGTTTCAAAACTGCATATTCAAAATATTTTAAGTTGAATCTAGGTTTGTACATGAAATACGAATAAAGTAAAGAATGATTACTATAGTTATATTAAGAAGTTTAACACAGCAGCTTGTTTCTTCAGGGGTGGAAATTTTGGAAGCTTTTTAGTTCTTAAAAGTCTCATGAATCTGATATTTCATCTTTGATGGTAGAGAGTGGCAAATGCTTAAGGAAAAAAAATATAAGAAAACAAGAATGTATAGAGTCAACTTTTCTCTAATACACTTTGATATGTTCTTACAATTTCTAGCAGTCAGTAGTTTTGAAATTTCTTGAGTTGGGCTTGCCCTAGATCTTTTTTTTTGCATTTTATATTATTTTTATTATATTTTAAAATTGGTTATTATACTTTTGATACTTTTATCATGTGACTTCTTCTGTGTCTTGGTGCAATAATTACATAATCCAGAAAGCAAACAAACAAAAATCCTCCTCTTTTGGACTGATTGAGATTGACTTGCTGACAATTTTATCAAATGTCTCCTTCTTTTCATGTGAACAGTGAATCATATGAGCGATGTTGGTCTGAAGACACAGGGTTAGTGGATGTGTCTTTACAAGTGCTAAGAATAGATAGACATTTGACAAATAAATGGACTAGTGTACCTATCTCATGCTTTGCCTGGGTTCTACTGATTAGGAGTTGTTTAGCTGTTGGTTTGCCTCTCGTAGAAAAAGTCTAAAAATTGTGATGGGAAAGACAACAGCAGTGGAAGTGCTTGGGAGAATTATCCAGATTGTCAAAGCAAGAGGGTTATTTTAAAAATGAGAGAACATCTTCTGTAAGTATGAAAACTGGGAGCTTGAACAGCAATTTTTAAGGCTACTTCACAGAGATGTCAAAGTAGATCCTAAAATTTTTGACTTCTATAAAAACACTCCACTGTATCATCGTAGGTGTCTGTAGGAGTCTGTAGGTCAAAAATCAGTGCTATTTTTTGTCTGTTTTTGAAAATTTTAAAAAAAAGATCAATAAATGCATCTATAACTGAATGTGAACTTCGTTCCACTGATCTCTTGAAGGTGTCAGAAATGTCTCAACCCTACGGTATTACTTAGCATTAACTAAGCAGAGTCATGGTCAGTATAGTTTTTCCTTGGAGAGTCAGCAACACGGATTTGTAGATTCTGAATATTTTGTTGTTGTTTTATCCATTTTACTATGCCAGCATGGTGATGTCTGAGTTGAGAGAGGAGTGCTGTATGTTCTCTCTTTCTTCTCACTGTTCTCTGCAAAGACTGGTGCTTTCCCTCTCTGTGGGCAACTTTAATAAGGCATCTGCCTATTTTTATTTATATTTTTGTACTGTAGATTCTATACCTTGTTGGACGGCAAATGTGAGTCTAGTTTTCTATTCATCTTTTGTTTCCAAAATATTTGCCTCTTCAGAGAAGGAAAACTCAGCATTCAAAATTCTTACTCGTATCCACTCACCGACTTAGCAAAACTATTCAGAATATGTTAGGTGATGCTGGAAATCAAGTTCACCACCAACAGATATACTCCGATTTGCCTCCAAATCATCATCTACAGCACGTAAAACTTTCTGCCTTCATCTGAATTTTTGATAGGTGAAATTCATTGAGTCATATGTCATAATTCAACCACATGAACTATGTGACAGCATGGAGAATATGCCAGTCAACACACACCCAAAATGTCCTACATTAATTTGAGAATCTTGTGAGTAAGCCAGAAGTAGGAAATGTTGTATGAGAACGTGACAATGAAATAAAGATGTTGCAGCTGATTGAGATTGAATGATTTGAACCATGTTTCATTTTTGTAAGAATGCTTATTTATTAAGTTAATCAATTTAGCAAATAAAATGCTTCAATTTCCAACAATAAAAAAGCTATAGGACTATGTACATCTAAATTATTTCAGCATGAGGTTCTCTTAGATATATTATGTTGAGGAGCTTCAGGATAATTATAAGAATTAAAAAATTTGATTTTTCATCCATTTATAATCTGTGTATTGAAAAATATCTCTAAAATGTGTTGTCTTGAGTTCTCATGAAATCCAGTTTCTGCCTGTAATTTTTCTTTTTCAAACATATAGATGGTTATTTTAGGAGACTTGTTTTTTTCACGTGTACCTATATTCAAACAAAATCTCTGTTATTGAATGCCCTCCTTTTGCCCACATTCACTTTACACATTCATAGCACTGTGTTAATGCCTAATTCTGTTGAAGAGGGAACATTTACCAATGCAGCCAAACAAATTTAAAAATATTAAAATATGGTGTTATTAGGAGTCAAGTCAAGCAAATGTGAGTAAAGATCACAAAATAATTGTTACCTATTTGTTTGTTATTTTTGTGTTTGCCTTTTGTCATTAAATTTGCCTTTTATTGTGTGGATCGGAGAAAAATACATCCTCTATATTGTTACAGCTGCAAAGAATGCATTTATCCTCTTATTCCTTTCATGCCAATCACATAAGCCATGTGTAATAGAAAAATCTTTTTCCTTAAACTTATGCACTAAAGTATAAAAGCTGCGTTATTCAAGCCCACACCTGTAAAGGTCACAGAGGCATCATGCTCAGGTGCAGGGGTACCAGCATGGCTGTATATATTTGAGCAAGGCACTTGTACAGAATTGACTGATGTTTTTTCTAATAGAGCATCTGAGAAATACTGAGTTTTTATCAGTTGTAAAACTGATATTTCTAAACCTGTATTTGTATATATTTCAAGCAAAGCTGGAAAGGATATAGAACTTAAAAATTTCCTCATGAGATGAAGAATTTAGAAATAAATGATTCGGGAATTTCAAATAGACTTTTATTTTTATAAGCATAGCCATTTTCAATCAAATATTTGCCTGTTCCCAGTAGAAAACATTTTAGGTTTGAACAGTTCAATATTACATTTGATGATAATTGTGTGTTATCATGTAAGCTTTACTTCCTATGATTCATTGTGAGTTTTCTCTATGACTAAACAACACTGATCCTGAGTCCTATCAGCCCCCAGAACAGCTGGCTAAGGAATACTCTTAACAGCTGTATTTGTAACTTTCTGGAAGGAAAATTCTAATTAGTTGAAGGCCTATAGCTAGGGATGTATTCTATAAGATATAGAATATACATATATATATTTTTTTGACCAGCCCTACTATGAGTATGACTTCACTTGCCATATGTTAGTGTAAGCTTTACAAGTTTTTCTGACACTATTTTTACTGCATTACAAGTAATTATGAAGTTTCTCAAATACTTTAACTACTTCACACCCACCTGTAAATGTGATAACCCATAAAATGATACATTCTGTTTTTCAAGATTCGAAACTTTGTCTTTGATTCTTCAAGGGCATGTGAAGGAATGCTACCACAAGCTGTTTCAAGTCTTCACTCCAAAGCCCTCATGCTATTCTACTTGCCTACAAATTCAGTTTCTTCTAATTGGACATAATTTTTTAAATGTGAAGATCATCATAGGTCATAAAATTACAAAAGATTTTCTGTTTCACTGTATGGATTTCAATATTCCACTCTGCATGTGGTACTAAAATTCCAATTTTATAAAGAAAATAATAGTCCATGTTAGCTTTCATAAAAAATTTCTTGAAAAAAAAGGGTAAAATAAAGCAAAACTGTGAGTAACCACACACACCTCCAAAATTATGTCAAATTAAGGGAAAACTGCCACACATACAAAGATGACAAGTATCTCCTCATTCATTTAGTGAAGTTAAAGTCTATTTTAACTTTCTGTGGAATAAAACAATATTTAGTGTGGTGATGCTTCAACCGCCAGGTTTAAAAACTTCTAAGAATTGCTCAATGAACTTTTTGACAGCTTCCATGTGGGTCATGTGACTTTCTCCTGTAGAAGTGCATTTCACTTTGAGTTCTTTGATTGTGAAGGGTCTCCTGCCTTCCACACCATATTGTTTAATAAAAAGAAATAAAACCAGTGACTAAGCAAATTCCTCACCTGATTCACATACAATGTTCTTAATAACAAAAAGAGATGCTACCTAGCTCAACTGGACACAGTGAATTTTAGTTAAAGGTAAATAAATATTCCCTGAAAGATACATCAAGAACAAAGAAATCACTTATTTACTCCAGAACAATAAAATTTATTTTATCATTTTCCCATAATTCACTGCAATAAAATAATTATCATTATCTTCCTACCCTCATCCAAACAAAGTTAGATAAACAAAACAAAACAAAACAAAACAAAAAGAGTGTGTTTTGAATGCAAAATGAAACCAAGGGAGGCAATTTCAAAACTCCAATGAGTCCCTCAGGATTTCTTTCAAACATGCTTTAATGCTTTGGAAAACATCATCTTTCATTAGACCACAATCAGTCATGTTTTATTTTCTGCTAACTTTATGAAAAGATTAATAATGGAAGTGTTGAACTGGAATATATCTGGAACATTTTCATATGCAAATGTTTACTTACAGTGTAAAACTAAAATTCAAATAGTAATCTAGATTCAGCTGAAACTTATACTTTTAAAAGCTGCCTGCCAGCAGTTCTAAGATTGCAAGTTGTCTGGCCACAACTGTGAAGTGAGTTAGCACAAAAGTAGTCTTTTGAATATGACTTTTTTTTTTTTAATTTAAATTTCTATTCGCACATCATCTTTGCTATAAACGCTTTTTTTTTGCTCATAGAAGACCACAAGAACAAAGAAACATATACACTTTTCACTTAGACTACCATTAGAACAAATTTCAGTGAAACATGATTAACCTCGGCTCCTAAACTCTCAAAATTCAATTAAAAATCATGGTCTATCTTATAAACAAATAACTCAATTTTCCTCTCTCTCTAGTTGTGTGTTACTTAAAACTGCAAAAATTGCAAAAATCTCATTGAAGAAATAGTGCATAGAACATATTATGCAATTGAAAACTTTTACAATGGAAGGACAAGAGAAAGACAAGCAGTCTGGGAGCCATCTTTGGGGAAAAAAATAAACTAACTCACACTGAGAAATTTGGTACTTGACATTACCTCTTATGACAAATCCTGCCAGATTGTATAACTAAGCTCTTTCCAGGGGAAAAAAAGAAAAAATAAAAGTTTCCATGAGCTAAAAAAGTCTTTTGGTCAATGTATTTGATGAAAAGTAACTTCAATATATTACAATAATTCTGTTTTTCTATTCTTTTTAGAAAACAAAAGTATAAATTTGTAGCACTTCCCAAGTTAACAACCCTATATTAAAAAAAAACACAAAAAACAAAAAAAAAATTTTCTGATTATTCTTTTACTTAATATAGACTAATGAGAATATAAGAGTATAATGCTTTTTTTGAGAGAGAGAAAAGATGATTGGGCTTTTCCAGCAAGAGATGAGAAAGCACAAACTTCAAATCCATTCTAATAGCTATAATGAATAATTTTATTGTCATTTCTCTATAGCATATTGATCCTAAAGCAGTCATTTACAAATGCTAGGAACTATTTTGTGTATCACAGATGCAATTGCATCTTGTTAGGTTTTCCATTGAATATCTGAAATTTTGGTGGGGGTTTTTTTGTGACTTTTCAGACATCTGCATTTATTTATTGCATACTCTGGAGGTAGTATATTTCCTGTTAATAACTGTAGAGCTGATTCACAAATAAAATAGATCTGGCAGTGTTGATACAGCCCTTACGGGCTGCACATCAAAAAAAGATAATAAAAAAGTATAAGAAAGTTTGCTTATTGCAGTATATGCTATGGTAGAAATAAAGCAGAATTTTAGAATTGACATTTAACAAGAAGAGCAGAATTTGGAGTAAACCACAAAAAGTGTGCTCTCTCCAAGAGATTAAAAAAAAAAAAAAAAAAAAAAAAAAAAAGGGATCTTGGCATAGGTAGTATTTGCATGAGGAATCAAATCTCCTGAACAGGATAGTCACTGTCTGGTGGTGATGGGAGTCTCTGTTGCAAGTGTGCTTGTAGAATTATCTTCAGTTGGATAAGGAGAGATTTCTCAAAATACTGTTTTTAACAGTTTTTATAATCCAACTGGTCCAAGCACATCCACAGTTCATCATTATCTAGCTATCCTAACTACATGCAAAATATTTCTTAACTACTCTCCCTTCATAAAAAAGACTAGCCCACCTGACTCTATAGTAATTGTTTTACAGTCCATATACAATTTCATCATTTCTACAGCAGAAATCACCTAAGGAAGTCTTGGGCACCCTCCACCCAGGTTGTTAATCGATGTTTCTAAGCATACACATTGGGAAATTGCTACAGGGAATTTGTAGAATTGCTCAAAAATTCTCAATTAGAAGGGTTCTATAAGAATCAGTGAAAAAGTTAATTATAAAAGGTCAATCAATCATCTAGTTTCCAGTCAGTCCATTATCTCAAACCAGTTGATTATCTCATCTATGTGTTGTCTACCTTGGGAGTTTCTGGACCACCTGAGGAACTGACGACTTCATATTTATAATTCACTTATAAATTCTATACCTCTTTCCACACTGTAGACTATACTTTGACATACTTTTCTGTTTATACTGCTATAAGATTTACATTTAGGAGAATGTTGCCTTTTACTAATGACTGTTCTGGTGGCTGGTCCAGGTTTCTAAGAGTAATGCTGATCCTTCCCCTCACATCTCTTTTTCTTCTCTCGTATGCTTCAAGCTCACTGACACCTGTGAAATTACAAGTCCATATGGTAGTGCTTGATGTGCTAGCTTTTTACAATATTTGTAAAAAAAAAAAAAAAAAAAAAAAAAAAAAACACAACTCACTTCAAAGAATGATCCAAGAACTGGAATAGGAAGAAGGATGTTTATCAGAGACTGGAAAATAGTAGCTTCTCTTCAAACTAGTGTAGTCTAAAAAATAACAATACAGATTTTTTTAGACGGTGAGTAATTTGTTTTTAAATTAATAATGGTTCTTTTTTGACTGTTAGACTGTAGGACACTGAGTACAGGCAAAAGATTTGTGACAAATCTCAAAGATCTTTTTTTTATTTAATACTAAATCCTATGGTAGTTTTACTGAACTCTACCTCTAAAATGAGGACTGTGACACAACTCCTTTGGCCTCAGCCAAACTGAATTCGAAGACTTATCTGAAAAATACACTGTTTTCAAGACCAGTATTGGCCCAAAATTGTTTTCCCAAAATGGGGAAACATTCTCTACTCCATTAAAAAGAACTCTTCAGCTTTGGCTGCACTTAGAAGTTTTGAGATTTCACATATAAGATTTAGGAAGGCACAATTGGGACATCATCTCCATGAATTACAATTGGGACATCATCTCCATGAATTCTTTTATATTGCCCTGTGTTTAAGTAAGGCGAAAGTCTGGCTCAAAATGATTAGATGGTGAAATTAAGTCCACATTTCAGCTTCATAATATTTTTTGTTGTTTGTTTTGTTTTCTAACATCTGTCTTCTTCACGTTTCACTATGAGAAGGCTGGAGTTTATCGATCATCAAACCTGTTTTTCCCTTCCTAGTTCATTTCATAAGGAAACAAAAAAAAAGAATCATATCTGCCTGAATTGGGTGCTTCTTTGAGATAAAGGTCACAATCTGCTCTATAAAAAAGGAACTCTCTTATTCCTGAAATTCAGTTTCTTGTACTTGGTGAGCATGAAAGTCTGATTTATATTGCTATGGTATAGCATTTTAATGCTGTGCTTGGGTGTGAATGACCAAAAAAAAAAAAAAAAAAAAAAGGAACACTTGCAGTATGCAGCAGAAGTAATTAAAAAAAAAAAAAACATTCAAACACTCAGAGGCCTTCTTCAAGCTGGCATAGAAATAGCTCTGAAAAAGCCCATATTTTCAGCAAAAGAAATTCATCTGCAGTTCAGTGGAATATAATACACAGTTGCCTATTTTAAGTGACATCAGGCTAAACTCTTTGTCAGGCTAAATGAAGAGAAAACATTTTGTTAAATAAGACTAGTTTCTAAATTACTAATCTTCATGCTGCAGCCATTCACTTGTAATTTCAATTGCATTCGAAATGGGCTTTGCAGTTTGCAAAACAGAAAATAGGAAAAAGAATTTTGTAAGTAAAAGGGGGATGGAATTTTATAAGTAAAAGAAGTATGTTATATACACAAAGAATTAACCATTTTACAGTGCTTCTTCTGAGAGGACAATGCCTGTTACTTTCTTTAGAAGTGATTCCTTAACACTGAGACATGTGTAACTGTACTGCTATGAACGATTCCTTGTAGAAGGTACTTTGTAACGAAGCCGTAAAGTTCTGTAAAAAAATTACCTCATTTTGGACTTGACCATAAAAACAACCTCACAATAAAACAAAACAAAACAAAAAAGAGCATCCAAAATACAAGATTCAAGATTAATAGAAGTAGGAAGATGATAGAGAAAATTTCAAATAAAAGAAAAAAAGCAGTAATAATATACTGAAGGAGGCGAAGTGAAAAACTAACATGGAGACTGAAAATAGAAATAAAGATATATGGAATGTGTTCTAAAAATGAATATTACATATAAACCTGGCTGTACAACTGTACCATCCTTTATATATATAATATATATATACATATAAGCATTATACAGTTTTTATTTATAAATTTTTAATGTACCTGTACTTTGCATCATTTGTTAAATGTATATTACAGACAATAATAAGTTATGTAAATGTACAATATAGTTTCCTAGACTCTAAAAATTGATCCTCCTAATAACAAATTACCAATCCCACCCCCCCGCAAATCCCCCTAATAACCAATTACTCATCCATGGACTTCTCTGATCAGAAAAAACAAACAAACAAAAAAAAACACCAGCTGCTATGGGAAACTTATGTGAAACCTGATCAGGGAGATCATAAAATAACCTAGCTCAGTAAAAGTAAGACCTTGTTCTTATAGTTATAGGACTTCGGTAGGGAACTAACCTAGAGAAGTAAGGTTAACCAAAACCAGGGTTTAAGGTTTATTGATTCAGTTCAGTTCAGCACTGTAGTTCTCCCTCATTTCTTCACTGTCTCCAAGGAGTAGCAAAAGCAATCAAAACTCTTTGATCTGGAAATTAAATTGGGAAATGTGAGATATTTGGGTGATTTATGAGATTTCTATTATTTTCTAGTTTTATATAGGAAAGAAATATGAACACAGTCTTTTGGCTGTTCAATTTCCACTCATGCCTTGAACCAGGGTGAGCAGAGTCATAGAAATTCATTAACCGAACATGTTCAACCTCAAGTAAACGTTCAGTTCACTGAAACTTCTGGGTGAAAGTTTAGGTCACTTCCTATTTTTTCAGAACCGGTTCACCCATCCATACATCTGATACAATCATTCAGCCCTTTTAATGTATCTAGGAAATGCTAGAAAATATTTAACAGCTTCCTTTCCACCTTTGTGTAAACTAGCAATGAGAAAACTTGCAGAACAAGTGACACTTTTTAAACCTATTTTTAAACAAATGAGTACATTTATAAAAAAAAACATACAAAACCTCAAGAACGTACTTCACTAGCTAAACTAAAGACTCATTAACCCACTATTCTGGGTAAATCTCTCACCTTGGCAACATGCTTATGAAAGGTCAGAACAATAATTCCACCAGTGCATGGTCATCTTTCAGCAAGCTCACACTTAAGGCCACCCTGAGTAAGAGCTGACATTCATGTCTTGGTACTTAATAGGCCTTGCTGCATATTTCTCCTACAAATTTGTCTAATTTACTTTTGAACCCATTTGTACTTTTGGCATCCAAAGTATCCTGTGGCAGTGAGTGCCAGAATTTAATTACATATTCTGTGAAAAAGTACTTCCCTTGCTTTGTTTTAAACCAGCTGCCTCATAATCTCATTTGGTACCTCTTCTTTTTGCATTATGAGAAATAGTATATTTTCTAATTTATCAGTTTCATGCCATTCATTATTTTATACACTTCTATCATAACCCACCATCTGTTCTGTTCTGAACCTGATGAGTTTTATTCTATTTAATTTTGCTTTCTGTATGGAAGTCACTTTATATCTCTGATCATCCTTCTCTGTATCGGTGATATCCTTATTGGCAACAAGTGACCAGAGTTGTTCACCATATATGAAATATAAGAATAACATGGGTTTATTACTGACATAACAACACTATCTGTCCTTTTCTATATTCTTAATTGCTCCTGATATCCAGTTTCCCTTTTTGACCTCAAGTGAGTACAAATCTGACTTTTCCAAATTGCTATCCAGTTGTCTTTTCTGGATAATCCCAACAATGTGCATATTTAGTGGTAGAATTATAATTCCTCATGTGCATTATTTTGCATTTTTCAGCACTGATCTTTTTTTGGCTTAGTGAGATTCTTTTTCAACTTTTCAGTCAATTTGAGTTTTGACTATTCTTAATAATGAGCCTTAACAATGAGTTGTTTGTAATGAGTCAACCATCTTTCTCATCCCTCTGCTCTAGACTTTTCATAGATACCCTGAATTGCAGAAATACTGACACAGCTATGTGTGATACCATCCCATATTTATCCCTAAAACCAACTATTTTTCCCTACTCCTTATTCCATGTTAGGTAACTAGTTATTAAAACAAATGAAGACTGTCCTTGTCACTTCCACTGACTCCTTCAAAAAGGCTGTAGCAGGCTTTTGAAGCATTCTCTACAAAAATAGTTTCTCCATTCCATTTCATTCACCCACATGTCTATTAACTCTATAATTTTGACTAATTAGCTTGGTGAAAAATAAATTTTGAGATTGACATGTTAATAGATTTACTATATGTAGGAATACTGTCTTTGGTTTATCATCTGGAGGAGAGCAACTGCTGTCCATACTATCTTCTGTCTTTGGAAAAGCTCAAGCATTCTAGAGAAAAACAACCAAATTTCCCTCCACTTCTGGTAAAAGCAAGGTGATAATCTGTCATTACGTAGTTACTTGTAGTTACCTTCAGAAATCTAAATGCTTGTAATTTCAAAGTTGTTATTTCTAGTCTTAACTAGATATTTGACTGCTGATGATCTCTAACCTTTTCAAGTCTTAGTTAGAATAGAAAGTATGGGTGTCCTGGTATGGACAAAATAGAAAGTAATGAAATCTCATCTTTCTTAGAAAAATGGTAGTTAGAGCTTTCTTCTTTCTCTGCAAATTGACAAAAGTATGTTGGTTGGTATGTTATATACCAACCAATATACAAAAGTATGTTCGTATGTTGTAGAGGTCTCTTTGATTTTCAGTTTTTACTGTGAGACTCAGGGGATTCATCCTTCAACCTAATTCTAATATTGAAACAATAGTTTTGGACTACATTACCAAAACCAGGATTATTTGTAGTGCCTGAATCCTGTAATCCATTTAATTCTCTATATGGTGCTATTCAAATGAACCTCAACTGTCTGGAAACTTCATGAAGTTTAAAAAAGTGAAATGCAAAGTCACATATCTGGGGAAGAATAAATGCACCAGCACAGGCTGCAGTCAACACCTGAGAGCACCTTGGCAGAGAAGGCATGGGGGTCCTGGTGGACTAAAAGTTACACATTAATCAGCAATGCTCCCTTATAGCAAATCATAGAATCATAGAATCATTATGATTGGAAAAGACCTTCAAGATCAGCAAGTCCAACCATAAGGCCTTCAACATCATGCCTGTTAAATCATGTCCCCAAGTGCCCCATCTGACCAAAGACCAACAGTATCTATCTTGTCTCAGCTGTATTAATTCACCAGTTGGTTAAGGGAGGTGATCCTTCCCCTCTACTCAGCAGTTGTGAGACCACATCTGGAGTACTGTGTCCAATTCTGGACTCCCTAGCACAAGAAAGACATGGATATACCAGATTCAATCCAGTGAGCTGTCCCAAAGATGATTAGGGAGAAAAGGAGAATGAGCAGGCAGATTCAATGTCTGTAAATACATGATGAGAGGAATTCAAAGACTGGGGCCAGATTCTTCTCAGTGGTGACCAGTGACAGTGTGTAAGGTGGCACAAACTGAAACACAAAAAATTCCATATACGTATAAGAAAACACTTTGTTACTGTGAGAGTGATTGAACATTACCAAAAGTTGCCCAGAGTGGCTGTGGATCCTAGGATATATTCAAAACCTGACAGGACAGGGCTCTGGACAGGGCAACTTGCTCTAGATGACCCTTGGCTGAAGAATTTGCTGGCCTGGAAGATATCCAGAGATTCCTTCCAACCACACTATTCTATGATTCTGGGATTCTATGAAGCACTAGTAGGCAGAGTCAAGAAAGGGAAAGGAAAAGAAAAAAAGAAATAGAAAGCTTAAAGTAAATTTAAACAAGTCTAATGTTATCTATCCATCATTTACTTAGCTAAACATTTTTTAGATTGCCACAAACATGTCAGACAGACAAAAATCAAGATAACAAAAAACAAAGTGACTGTTAATCCAACACAGAAGATTAAGAATTCACATAATGTTTGATTAGATTTTATCCTACAGTCAAAAGGTACTATGAATACATAACGTGGAAGATAAATGTAGTATACATATGAAATTACTTTTTTTAAATTTCTTTTCTAATAGAAGTCAGTCTTTTTACATTTTATCCCTTTCCTTTACTCCTTGGAAAAGATATTTATGTCAGTTTGACCCAAAGATGTATTTCACTTATTTTCTTACAAAGTTTACACAAAATTACTTTACCTGCTGCTGGGTTCAGTAATTTAAATGCATCTAAATTTCCCAAATTTCTAACATAGATATTCTGCATGCAGAACTCTACCAGAAATGATAAATCTTGACTAGCTTTGAAATTTACTATGAGATCTAAAAGCCACAAAGTCAATTCAGATTTTTCTTTAAGCAATAATCACCAAATAAATTTTCATGCACAGATAAGACTTCTAGTTGTGTGTACTTCCTTACTGCAGTTTATTTAACAAAAATGCGTACAATCTGAGAGCTCTGATGCATTAAGATGAATTTCTATTTTTCCCCAAAATTAAGTATACAGCTTTGCACTTTTCAGAAGCAAAAACTTGTCCCTTGTCTGCTGGCACAGTGGTTGTTTGCCACTATTTTTTTCCTTCTATATCAATTTCAGTTTATACTAAGTTTTTTTTTTTTTTTTTTTTTTTTTTTACGTAGTTTTTAATGTTTCTGAGGCATTTCAAGATCCTTGACTTTTGTTTTCCCTCTTGGTGTGTTGACACTGAGCTTATTTTTGTTTTGATGAAAAAAATGCTGTCTAGAATAACTAACTTGACATAAACTTGTTCAACTATAGCCTCTTAACAGTGAGATTTGCAGCAGAAAAGCTCACACCATTTAACTATAGCAGACCTATAACGCACTACCCTAATAATTGAACAATATCAATAATTTCAGCACAAAATCTTCTTTGAAAGTATTTTAGGAATTTAGCGATTATTTGTCCCTAGGTTGTATTTGAGATCTAAAATTACTATTTTTTTTCTCTGACAGGTAAATAACCATTTTTGCTTAATTAGACTAGAATATGGGAAATTAAAATGTTATTAAAACAGCAAAGGAATAAAATGCTGTCTTTTATCAAGAGCAGTATCATGTAAATGTCTTAAGCTGTCTAGTTACCATGATAAATAGGTTGTGGTACATGAACACTTTAATTACTAACAGTGAAATCTGCTGAAATTGAAGTATTGCACTTGGTAAGAGCTATTAATGCTGAAATGACCCAGTTAATAGTGACCTGTGGTATCAAAGTATGGATTTAAATTAGTAATTAATAAAAGTCCATTTCTGAAAATGCTAACACAAGAGCTCAATAAAAATGCAAACTAGGTCTCAAATGCCACAGACAGTTTATTGATATTTTAATACTTATGCTAAACACTTTTGTACACTCAGAACTAAGGATGAGAAGATAACAATGGGCATATTTTGCAGCTAGCAGTTAGCAGATCATTGGTAAACTTAGTGGACTAGTTCACTTTTGTAGGTTTTAATCCAACTTATAAGGAAGGAACACAGCATGATTTCTTTTGAAGCTGCATTTACAAAATTAATTCTTTTATCTCAGACAGCAGAGGACAAAAATTCTGATTGAAAAAAAGAGAGAAAAAAAATAGTTCTCATCAGACTATATTTTTTAATGTCCAGGAAATGAAAAAAATGAGCTTTCTTCATGATCTAATATTGAAAGTATTGCTATTGGTATAGAGTCAAGCTGACATATTATCTGGTAACTTCTGCATATTTATTCAGCAACTGACTTTTCAGAGCCTCAAAACAACTTATAAAATCCTGTTTTCATATGTCGGGCAAAGCAGAATTTTGCCCATTGTTCACCACGGAGCAGAACAGATACTTCTTGAGGAAAATAACAACCTTATATTTTAAAGTCCAGTTCTTTCTTTCTCTCCGACATCCCAATACATCAGTTCAATTCAGTAAGAAACTTTAGTGCATGTTTAAGTCCCATAGGATTACTGTGCTTTGCTGAATGATGCCCTAAATTCGTAGCTATTTTTATTATTAGATAATGTGCTTTCATGGAATGCTGGCATGAATCCTGAAATCAGAACATAGCTGCTGTCGTATTTGGCTAGGTGCATTATGTTTTAGGAAAGTGGAAAAATATTCTTTTCCTCCTTGTACTGCTTTACTTTGTTGTTGTTGCTGTTGTTTTTTTAAAAAACCAGCAAGCTTAATCGTATCTGTGTCATATATATGTGTATATTCTGAAATGGACTGCTTTCATTTCTGATGCAGTATAAAATACTATTTTATAGCTATAAAAAGTCTATTTTAAAATAATTCTCCATATTTTTAATAACACCTTTGAATATAACAAAATTGCTAAGTTTTTTCAAACTTAAGTCCTTGCAACCATCATGTGTTCTTAAAGAATACAGTTATGTATTGGCACATTTCATCCAAAAACTCTGGAGTGTAAATTGCTGGAGAGGTGGGTAGACAGGACCTTCATGAAGTTCGACGAAGGCAAGTACAGAGTACAGAAGTATTCCACACATACCTGACTATCGACCAGAATAGTCATCTTCTTCAATATAACTATTTCAAGTAAGGTATTTGGCCTTAACAGATGCATTTAATTAATTACTATGTAATTATCGCTGTGATCACAAGGACATTAGCCTTTACTGTGCTTAAGGTCAAGAGTCAGACTACCGATTCCAGTAATATGCTTTTACCCATCTTATATGAAGTGCTACAGAAATGGTATTCCAGATTTCAAAACAAACTTATTGTGGGGAATCGATATCAATGCTTTTAGTGGTGTTTGATTTTCTGTTTTTCACTTGCATTTCTCTGAGCATATTCAGAGAACATCATTAATAGGTTTTGCGCTTCAGAATATTCTGATTGGTCAAATGCGATGCGACATATAATTTAATGTGGCTTTTTTCACTTTTTGGTCACTTATATGTTTTGATTGCTTATGTCATGTCTTGGTAGGTCTGAAGGTTGGGAAGAAAGGTTGTAACAGGATTCTGACACACACAACAAAACAAATCAATCCAAAAATGATAGAGCTGTTCAGAATAATAATCTTCAGTCTTCACCAGATAAGTCAGTTTCCTGTTTTAGAGAAAATATCTCCAATGTATGTTGTTGGCAAAATGGTCTCAACTCAGGAAATTTTATGTAGTTTAAATCATTGTCAGTTAATGGAAGCATTTAATGACTGTTTCAAGTATTGAGAAAAAGAAAACATAAAAATTTTTAGAAAGTATTTAAGTACATGTTTCCTTCCCCCAGGCTCAGCATAAGCCAACTTCCCCCTTCTTAGTCTAAAGTGCCCTTGTTTTTCCCATGGATTACACTCAGTCTCCCACAGCAACTTGCTTCTTACCAGATTTCCAGTCTGGCTTGCCCATGAGCTGTAGTGTCTTTGGCGGAGTACTTGCACTGATGTGGGTCCTCCATGGGCTGGAAACCTTTCAGGAATATTCCCTGAAGGGGGAACATCCTTCAAACCCTTCAGGTGTATTCATTAGTGCCATCCTTTGGCCTGAAGCACCTCCTTCCAAGAGTTCATCTTCAATCATGTCTTCATGAATGTCTTCTGCTCTATGCCTCGCATGTCTCCTGTAACATCTCCTCCTGCCTGCCTGTCCCCAAAAGCATGTCCTCACATGTCTCCTAGAATATGTCTCCCTACCGATCTCCTCCTCAGGCTATTTCCTGACCAGCATGATGGAGATGCAGGAGATGCTAACCTAATTACCTTAGCTTTATAGTCAACATATTTTATATACTTTAAATGATCATATTCATAATATTTTATTACTTGATGACTAAATCATTTCAGGAAAATATTATTTAGCCACCTGAGAAGATAGGGTTCCCTTCCAACATTTGTGGTCATGCCTATGAACCTGCACAACTCAAAATCTCTCTGAATCAATCTCTTAACTGGTAAGTTGAAGATAATAGCTAGATTTTTTTTTTCCCCCGTAGTTTCCTATCAGAAACTGTTGATATTGGGGGGAGGGGGGGGGGAGTGTGCTGTAAAATCACTGGGAATTTCTAAAAGCCATTGGGAATTTCTAAGAGGAAACAGGTTCACAAAAGGCAGAGGCAAGTGCTGTAATATTTGCTTGGAAAGAGGAAGTTAAGGTTGACATATGGGTTCTATACAATTATTTATATAATATTATATAAGGAAGAACAGCTCCAACAGAGACTTTACTTAAATTAACTGATATCTTGATGTGAGAGACAGGTCTCAGATAGGCTTCAAGACATCTGTGAAAATTGCCTTCCTTAGCCTTCAGTGAATGCTTTGAAGTCCAGGCTAATATCATCTTAATGCTTTTGTTTTCTTTTGCTACTTCAAAACCTTAAAAATCTATTTCTTTTTGTCTGTATATGGAATGGAAGTTTTGTTTTTGTTTTTGGTGACTAATGAAGTTTTTCTGGGACTAGAACATCTCCAATTCAGATTTCATTGTACATTACCTTTCTTTTTCCCCTTTGCTGCACTCTTCATTTGCAGTGTACACACTGCAGAGATGCAGCTGCAGCGTGCAGTATACAAAGTGCATTGGAGCTGTCAAAAAGTGGGAGCTTTTTGAACTTCTGGAAATTACTGCAATATGAGAATTTGATAACCTGCACTGTCACTGCACTCTTATTGTCTGCAGTGGTATCACTTAAAAACTTGACTTAGACTTTCCTTGTAATTTTCAATATATTTATACTCTTCTGGTGTCAGATGTTTGCTCTTTCATTGCTTCACTTTCTTGAAGCAGTGAAGTTCTTTCTATGAAATTTAATCAGAAATACTGGTCATATTTTAGAGCTTGTTTAGCAAATAGCAATACGGCTTTTCTATAAATCATTTCAAAATTCAGAAGAAACTAATAGTTTGGATCCATTTTTGGTTACTTTTAATTCGCAACATTGAAATTTTCCTTTTTACAAACATCTAACATATATGTTGGGGTATTTCAAAGCTCCCACCTGGCCTGTAACTTTTCCTTTATGGGAAAATCAGGACCTTTGAGGAGGAGGAATCAGGGGACAAATGGAAAGACAGGTGCTGTGAAGTCATGTTTGAACATAGCAAGGAAGCATGGGATTTTGAAAGTGCTATATATCCAGATATAACTTTAATCACCAAGGAAAACCTCACTTAAAAATGGTAACCAAGTTGCATACTGTTTTTTTTTTCATTTTTGGATTTTATATATGTATGCATGTATGTATTTCAACTTATTTCCTGAATCACTTCATCCGAAGTGTCTAAGGCTATGTAATTCCATTTCTTCGAGTTTGAGAATGGGATCACTCAAAAACATTTTTATAAGGTCATTTCCTATACCCTTATCTTCCTAAAAACAAACAATAACAGCAACAAACTTTAAAATATATTAATGCCCGGAAATGCATAAAGAATGTTATATCTCAGATCAGTGGCTTATTTCTATTTTATCTTTTCTTGTTCTAATTCCTGTTCTGTACTTTTAGTGATCATCTAAATATCTTGATGCCTTTTTACCTGAGCCATCCACAAAGAGATGATATAATAGAAAAAAAAAAAAAAGTAAGTTAATATTTTCAATCCTACCAAGAATAATCATTACTTATGAAAGAAGAGGATAAATGAAAAGTGTGGAAGTTGCAAAACTAAACATGAGGAACCTTAATTCCTTAATTAGTAAGTGTACTTAATAATTGATAGGATTCAAGTACTATTCTTGAATGTTCATGCATTTTTTTCCCTTGAGGAAAATATTCCTTGAGGAAATTCACTGGGTATCCTACCTATTACACAAAATTTTGCTACTGCTACTCCAAACACAAACCAGAAGCATTTAATGTTCTTTTGCTCTAGTTCATGAAAACATATCACAAGCACAAAAGACAACAGTGCCTTCAAGTCACAGTTCTGCAAGATTCAATGACTCTTTTCATACCAAATTAAAGCCTATATGATCCAACATGACTGTATTCTAAAACACTGTTCTTGTGTTTTTGATTTGCATATGTGCATACCATAAGTAGGAATATTCAAAACTGTGCATTCATCTCCCTCTGCTTCTGCTGGAATCCTGTTTCCACTCACAGTGTCCCTAGGTTATGCCTACATGTCAAGTATAGCTGCACAGCTATACTTACTTCAGTACTTCAGAAAGAACCAGCTTAAACACGAGAAGTTGGCATAGCATTAGCCTGAAGTTTGGTCTGAGCTAATTAGCCCTGCTGAAATGTAACCTCAGCAGAGCATCATTCAGGCAGACTGTTTATTCCCTTCACAGTACTGGGCCACAGAGATGTGCCAACAATTAAACTTATGCGTAAGTCTTTGCGAACTAGAGTCGAAATTCCATCACTCCAGCAAAGAAGCCCGGTGTGGGCCAATTAATAGCTGGCTTTGCGTTGAACCAAAGCTGACCTGCAGCCATGAATAACAGAACATTTTAGTGTGAAATAATATATATATAAAATAAACTCCTTGAACCTACTCTTGTTTGCAGTTTGCTTTACTAAGTGAAATAAATTGTTTCATCTTAGTGAGAAGATCAACTAGATTTAAGAAAACTTGTAGTTGTTTGGCATAACACCACGACATCTTGGCCAGCCATTTACTGTCATCCCAACAACCCAACCAGCCAAGCTGATCACGCACCGACCGCGCACGAGGCCGCCCAAGGAGCTGCCTGGTCACGCGCTAGCCGCGTGGCTGCAGCTCCCACCTCTCCTGCTCAGCTCCCCCATCTTCTGAGGAGACACTGCCCATCACCAGCCCCAGGCTTACTGCAACATGTCCCCCTTGTTTCTTGCCATTATGGTTCCAGTGAGCATAATGAAGAAAGGCAGGAGGACACTGCCACTAGTGCCAGTCAGACCCATTGTGCAGGAATCCACTGCAGGCTTTGATCTGTGTAGACACAAGTATACCCTCGCCCCTATGTTATCAGTGGTACTGCTTTTCCCCCATCGGCCCGTCCCCGGGCCCCACACCTCCATGATGACTTTACTAGGTTGAGTTGGTTCTTTTCCGCCAAAATGCCGCAGCATTGGTAGGGCCTCATCTGCTTTCCTTATTCTCATGGTAATATATTTGCACTTCCACCAACCAACCCCTCCATGGAAGCAGTAGGAACCACTAAGTAACTCCTTTGTAAGTGGATTATCAGTCAGTTTGGAGATATGGGTTGTTCCCACAGTCAATAGTCGGTGGTTTCCAACAGCAGCTGGTTTATGGATGGAAGATTTATTTTGTTGAATGTATTTATTCCTCCTCAATTCTTCTAAAAGACATCTTCATCAATTCTTGCTGTTTCTCCAGCTGTTTCATTTTATGGTGTTTATGTGGCAACTCTGGTAGCAGCTAGCAAAAGATGTCATTCACAGGGGAAGCCCTGAACCTGTATTTAGGATGGCTGCATAACAGAGGTGTCAGTATAACCCCTTCATATTCACAGGTTGTGATTTTGGCTACGGAGAAGATCTCGTGCTTAGCTTCTGGATGGCAGGTGTACATCACTGTGCTTGATCCGGGTAGGTTTTGTCTGAAGCTACAAGGTGTGACATTTCCCGTTTCTACAGGATAGTATGGGATCATTTACTCTTCTATATTTTTGTAGGCATCTCCTTTGCACTCTCTTTTGGATTTTCATTTTCTTCTTGACCTGGTTCTGACAGTGGGTTCTCATCATTTTCTCAAGACAGTGTTCTTGGATGTTTGTTTTCTGAACAGTTTTTTCCTCTTCTTAAAAAGCCGTTCCAGCAATCCTCCTGCAGTAGGGCCGTTGCAGTCCTTCCCTTCTCCCGCGCTGCCCCTGGACAGGAGCACAAGGACACCCCCCGAGCCCATGACGAGGCGGTTACACAGATGCTACTAGCGGGCGGGCCGGGCTCGGTGCAGGCCGGGCCGCCCTGCAGGGGGCACTGCGGAGCGCCCCGCCCGCCGCCTGCACCAGGATCCCGTCCCGCAGCCCTGTCCTGCAGTGTCACCGCGACCTTATCCCACGTTGGCAGGTCGTACACTGTATGAGTATTTAGATGCGGTTCTTGCACATGCGCCCATATCACACCCTATTTCAAATCAGCTGCCTCTCCCGCATTCTTCTGCTCCTGTGTCATGGAGTTCTCCACCGTTCCCAACTGCTCACCTCCCTCTTGCAGGAGGCACTTGTGAGGGCAGCTCCCTTTCAGCCTTCATTCAGTCGAGCTACGCCCCGGTGCGACCAGTGCGTCTGGTCCACCTATGTCCCTGTTCAGGCACCATTTGCTGCACCTTGTGAAGGAGCAGACTCAGTCCTTCTGTTACTTCATTAGGTACGAACCTAAGGCTTATCTCTTTCAAGAGGCTTTCAGTGCATGCACAAAGGACGCTTCCTTTCAGCGTGATCCTGACGCTTCCTTCTAGTGTGATCTGGCAGTTGAGCTGGGTGGTGCAACCGAAGAGACAGCTGGTCTTCGAGCCCCACATTGGGCACCATTTGCGGGCATATTGAGAAACACTGTGTCTGTGCTGGCGAGCCAAAGACCTTTATTTAGGGTCAAACACAACTTACATAGAGAGTTTTTGACCCCAGAGCAGCCCCTGCCCTGCCCGGCCCCACGCGGAGCCCAGCAGCCCAACCAGCCAATCAGGCAGGGGATCACGCACCGACCACCTGCGAGGCCGCCCAATGAGCTGCCTGGTCACGCGCTGGCCGCGTGGCTGCAGCTCCTGCCTCTCCTGCTCAGCTCCCTCATCTGCCGAGGAGGCACTGCCCGGCACCAGCCCCAGGCTGACTGCAACACAAAGGAACTAGTTTGTTAACTACAACAATAACAACAGCAAGAAAGAGAGGAAGAGAGAAAGAAAAAAAGAGAGAGAAAGACAAAGAGAGTGAAAGAGAGAAAGAGAAAGAAAGTCCAGGAGTGGACATGTTGCTATTTTACTACAATGAGATCTGAGTCTGGAGTGGAGACAACTTATGTATAAAAGGAGACAAACATATATAATATAATATGTATATATAAACATATAAATATATAAGATAGCTTTGTAGGCTTAAAAACAGACTGGGACAGTTTTACACAAGCACAGTTCAAAGGACTGTGGAAGAATTGCTTGAAAAGGGGGGAACTTAGAGAAAGACTAGGGTCTAACAGAAGTTATGGCTTTACAGAAGCTTGGTCGGCGTGATGCACTTCCAGGATGGTTGGTACGCACAGACTGGGCTCTTCCATGGTTCCCTGGGCAGCACAATCTGTCCTCCTCGCAGCTGCGAAGGGGAGTAATGGAGGATGGAGCAGAGTGAAGACACGGCGGCCAAACTCTGTTGCACTCCCTGTGTTGGGCTGCTGATAAGCCGCACAGTAGCTGTCTAATGGGAGATATACGATAACATGTCCCGTGCTGAGCCAGCAAAAGTGGCAAATCACTCCTTTTTGATGAACTTTGCTTGAGCTTTGCTCATTATAAGCTCATTTTAATGCCACCACACACCTCCATACCAAAAGTTACCTGCCTCCAAGGTATGACCACTCCTCACTGAGCATGCACCCTAGATTTTTGATTGACTGTACCTTCAAATGAAAGTGAGAAACTTTTTCACCAATCAATAGCAATAGTAAATATGACTGTAGTCACTCAAGCTCTACCGCAATGTAAGGAAAAAGGATAAGTGAGTTACAGAGGGAATAAATGAGAGGTAAGAATCCATCGTAACTTCTGGATCAGTCAATGGACTGAACCCCTTTCCCCTTCTTGGGTTGGGACGCCGCCTGAGGAGACTCCTCGAGACCGAGAGCCCTCTCCCATCTTTTGGGGTGAGTGACACATCAGAGCTAGCTGAAAACCCCACGCCGTAGTAGAGAATTTCCTGTACTGACATCCGAAACCTGCTTTGTAAATGTTGCATTTGAATAAATCATACTGTTCGTGAACTCAACTACTTGTTTGGAAGGCGATTGGACCTATGGTTGACAGACTGTGAATCCAGTACTGCCAGAGTTGGACCTATAGCTACCACAGTATTTAATATCACCTTCCACTCCCCACTCACGCACCCCCACCTCCCACATCTTTGAAATTGCAACAAGGACGTGGACCACTGGAATGAAAGTGAAGGGCCCACCTACATGGTGGCTATAAAGGTTTTTTCAAAATCATATTTTTGGATTTAGGGACTTAAATTCTCCTAAAGCCATATGTAAGGTTTCTAAATCCTTTATTGGCTATTGCTTATAGTCTATTGACATTAAACATTGAAAATATTATTACTTTAATCTGCTTAGTGCTGCACAGGAATCCTGTGTATCTAAGAGGGCCGAGTGAACAACTCTACAATGCAGAATGGAAAAATGTAGCAAATTAAAAGTGTGAACTTTACATTTTCTAAGTTTTTAATCTTCAGAACTTCACAAACTCTACAAATGAAATGCAGCTTAAAATCAATGAATTTTCAATTGATGATGCCATGGGAATGCATTTTGTAATGAATATAAAGGAGACATCTTTAAGGAAAAAAAATAAAATAATTGGGAATTTTGTTTGGAATGATGTTTAGTAGTCATACAGTTCAGACGGTTTTGTTTTTACTCCAGCCATTCCTCTCATTTTTTTTTGCCATAAAGAGTCAAATGAACGTGGTATAATAATGGTTCTAAACTTCATATCCTAACCAATAATGAAGGTAGTTTCCTGTTTTGATTTATATTAGTGCAAAAAAAAAAAAAAAAAAGTTAAAGTTAAGTCTCAAAATTAAGTCCTTCTGCCTAGCTTTTTTTTCTTTTTAATTCACAAAATGTCATCAGATCAGATCAAAACTATTTGAGAGTTCTTCATAGCCCTGATAGAACCAGATAATTGCTGCTTATACAGATATGACACTGTCTAAACATAAACTCTGGAAGGTCTGTCATATCTTATTTTCTTTGAGAAGCCTATGAGAAATGCTGTACTCCATTGTACATGAGTCTTCCATGGTCTTTAAAAACGCTGTGTTTTGCTCAGTTCTCTCTCAGACACAGATTTAGCAGTTAATATGTGATGCTGTAGATTTTGTCTTCTCTCTCGAGAAGTACAAGTTTCATGTGCAACAACTCTCATCAAGCAGGTAATGCAAGTGCAAGTTAGTAATAGATATTTCTCTTTATGCAAAGGTAAAAGGATTGTATCTTTTTTCTCTCCCTTCTTAAGTGATGTAAAAATTGCGGGTAAGACAAATTAACAGAAAACAGGTTATGTATATTAAAAGAGATGTATGAAGAAGGATATGGTGATTATGTTTTTTTTTTTTCTTTATCAGGGTAACCACTAGATCCTTCATTGTTTAATCCCAGTAATGCGTTTGCAGGTGCTAATATATTCAGTATTATTGTGAACTTTTCAATTCTGACCTTCTTGATTTATTTCTGCAGGTTGTAAAGTAAATCATGCCACCTGCTTCTGTCTAAAAGAGAAAATAATTGTTTCAAGAGAACTTCAGTGGAAATAGTTAACCTTTTGCTCTTCAGAAGGTCTCCCTTGATTCACCTTAAAGAAAGGTGAATCCCTCTTCTGCTCTACAAGTGAACTGACTGTAAATGTTCTTTTATACTATAAAACTGATATAGATTTAAATATTAAATCCCCTATAAATAATAATTTTTGCCAGACTAGAAAGTCCAGTTGGTCATATAGCAAAGATGAACAGAGATTTTCTGCTTCACCTAATCATTTGCTTTTTTCATGGCAAGTAAAGCCACACAGAATCATAGAATCATTAAGATTGGAAGGGATCTATAGGGATCATCTAGTCCAACCCCACCTCCACATGCAGGGTCACCTAAAGCACATGGCACAGGATTTTGAAGATCCCCAGAGAAGGAGACTCCATCAACCTCTCTGGGCAGCCTGTTCCAGTGCTCTGTCACCCTCACTGTTAAGAATTTTTTCCGTAGGTTCCTGTGGAACTTTCGATGCTTCAGTTTGCAGCCATTTCCTCTAGTTCTGTCGGTGGCCACCAGGGAAAAGAGGCCAGCACCATCCTCCTCCCTCCCTCCCTTGAGGTACTTAAAGACACTGATCAGGTCCCCTCTCAGTCTTCTCTTCTCCAGGCTGAACAGGCCCAGCTCTCTCAGCTGTGTGATGATCTTCTGTTACAAACAATAAGAAAAACAGGGAGAAAAAACATTTGTCTTTATACGTAGAGAAGCTTTCAATAGAGCTATAAAGCTGAAATAGAAGGAAAAAAAGAACATGAGAAGTAGGTTTTGTAAGAAAAAAATTACATGGCTAAAGCTATAAACAGAACAGCATTAT
Source organism: Tinamus guttatus (assembly GCF_059628265.1). Taxonomy (NCBI): domain Eukaryota; kingdom Metazoa; phylum Chordata; class Aves; order Tinamiformes; family Tinamidae; genus Tinamus; species Tinamus guttatus. The sequence goes on from NW_028288643.1 coordinate 1,710,911, forward strand.
CATATCTTAAACAAATAGCTTTATAATTATTGGCTACCTGATTATCTTTAGAGGCAACAGAATTGAAGGTCAAGAAAAAAGTCCTTTCCAAGCTGTTTTCTTTTCATATCATACTGATCTGTCTTGACATTATTGATGTGATTTTGTGCTTTTCTCTTCCAGCCAAGCACGCCTAAACTTAAGGGAAAATACTGTAACATATCAGACTTGTGAAAATCAGCCAAATAATACATTCTGTAGTGCCAAAAGAAAGTCAAAAGCATGAACAACTGTCACTTCATTCCAATTCCATAGCATTCATTATTAGTTGGTGCATAAATCCTGAAAACTTAGGTAGGAACACATCTATTTAGCTAATAAATAAATCATTTAAAAATATACATTTACTGTTAGAAAGAGACACACATGGATCACAGTCCTAAAACAGCAAGTTAATTTAGTTTGATAGTTATGAGCAGACCTACAATTATATTCAGTACTTTATTGTATCAGGAAACACAGAGGTGGAGCAGGTATCCATGATGACTTCCAGTTTATTAATCTAGCACTAAATTCTATTAACATTGCACATGATTAGCACATTAGCACCTTACTTCTGGTAAATTGATTTTAATGAGGTAGCTAGCAGTTTAATCAGTATAATAACTCATTGTAAAAGCTGTTTCTACATTTATAAACACTTTCATTTCCCTATTTGTCCCATTCAACAAAATGAAAACATGTCAGTGTGTTTTATTGGTCACTAGCTGTCATGAACATTGAAACAAGTTTTTCCTAGCATTTGGTAGTACACAAATATAGTGGTATGGGGAAGTCTTCACAATCACGTATTTATTGCAGAATTGTCCAGGAAGGGATCTATAAGTTTAGCGTGAGTTTGGACAAGGCGGTTTAGCTGGCCTAATGCTGTTGAGAAAAAGTGTCCAAATTTCCTTTTTGCTCTTAGCTTTCTCCACTCTTTCAGTCCAGCTGCATGTTTAGTGTTTGGATAAGCTGTGAAGCAGCTATTGTGTGAAGTCAATATTGTGAAGAAATAAAAATTTCAAACAATCTTGTCAAGTGCATGAATCTTCGAAACTATCTCCTGCAAGAAGGGTTTCATGTTAAAAAAAAAAAAATCAAAAAAGCACAATTGCATGTCACGACATTCAAAATGATTAGCCAGCTTTTTTTTTTTTTTTTTTTTTTTGTAAAATTGAACATGAAGAAAATGTATTATCTGAATGATACCTCTTGAACTAAGTAATTTGGAAGGAATCTCTCCAATACCACTGGCTAGGATACCCAGTTAATTAGGTATTTTCTCTTCCCCCAACCCTTTGTCTTTATTCTTTTCCTAATTCAAAATAAATACAGAAGTGATATAGAGTGATTATACAGATTTATAAATCTAGCCCAAAAAAAGAGAGAGTTTTGAGATGATCTGTTTTTCGCCTAGTCGGTCTACGAAAAAAAAAAAAAAAAAAAACTTTGTGAATTACGTCTAATTCATTATGCTTTCTTCTCAAATTTTGCACACTATCTAGAAGAAAAGAAAATCCAGCAATACTCAAAGATTTGCAAATCTTTTGATGTCATCTGTTCTGACTGTGTTCTCCATAATTTGAACAGATACATTAGTTTTATCTTGTTAACCATCAGCACTCAAAGAAAACTGCCCTAAGGTATATTCATTAAAGGAGGAGCTTTCCAAAATGACAGCAAATCCTTTCTGATTTTGCTCAAAGGACTCCACTCCAGAATCCTAGACGCTTTTTTTTTCAAATGGTGATTCAGACGAGCACGCCACCCTCATCTAGATGCAACTGTCTTGAAAATTACTGGTGTCATAAATGATGCTAAAAAAAAATTGAGAAATCAAGAAAAAAAAAGTTAAAGATTTACATGTAAAAAGACTTTCCGTTCTGTCTTTTTTTTTTTTTTTTTTCTTTTCCATGGAACTTCATGACAATCAGAAAAGCGTTTTGTGAACAGCTCGGCCTTCCTCCATTATGAAACTGCCAGGTGTTGATATATCTCAAAGCTTTTGTGTCTCCAAAAGTAGTTACCAAAACAAATATTTTCATTTCTTTGGCAAAATCTTCAAGCTACAAGCTTATTTTGTGTTGTTTCATATACAGGCACTTTCAGTGCCCCAAAAGCAGCACAGAAAGACCCTTTCCTTGGGTTGGTTTCATGGGTTGTGTCTTTATTTAGAGAAATGTCTTTTCTGTAAAGAGAGAAGAATATAGTTCGATTAAGACAAACAGAGTATGTCTGTCTATGCTACATGCCAGCTGTCAGTGGTAGAGTAGCTGTGAAAAATTTCATGTCAGAAGTGACTGGTAACTTGTTGCATAGATTTTATAACTCGGGAAAATGCTGCAAACCCAAAGCCATGTTTGGAGAGCTTCTTTTTCTAAGCCTCTATGCCTTCCTTTTCTGAGTCTCTATGCCTGCAGCTGGAAGAGATTTCAGGGAGAAAATTGCAGAACAGGAGCATTTCGGTAGATCCCACACTGGGCTCCCACTGAGTTAAATAAAATGAGTTGTCAATTATTAATATTGATCACTAAAAATAGAACTGAAATGCAACTATTATTTTTTCGTTGTCTGCTTACTATAATTTAGTTGTCCTCTAATGTGCCACCGAATGTTGATTGTTGGTATTGTATGCTGGCGGGTTATAGTTGTGGGCAATTCCTCAGTTCAGGGAACAGAGAGTCGGATATGTAGGCACGACCCTCCTCTAAGAGGAGTCTGCTGCCTTCCTGGGGCCTGGGTTAAGGATGTCACCGGAAACTTCCCAACCTGATTAGACTCACAGACTATTATCCATTGATGGTCCTACTTGTGGGAGGAGAAGAAGTGGCAAAGTGTAGCCTGAGAGCAATTGAAAGGAACTTTAGGGAATTGGGGCAGGCAGTTAGGAACTCAGGCACACAGGTCATATTCTCTTCCATTCTTCCCAGTGCTGGCAGCAATATAGAAAGAAATAGGAAGATATAGTCCATTAACATGTGGCTCCGTGACTGGTGTCATTGCCACAGGTTTGATTTCTTAGGCAACTGGAAGCCTTACATGGCAGCAGGCACGATGGAATCTAAAGGGATCCATCTTTCTCAGAGGGGGAAGACAGCCCAGGGACATGAGCTAGCAAGGCTCATTGAGACAGCTTAAACTAGATTCGAGGGTATCATTGAGGGTATCATCAGAGAAGCAGGTTATGGGGTTGGCCTGTCATGCTACTCACAGCAGCCTAACTCCATAGCCTGTGTAGGGCACCCTAACCCTGAAGAGGCTAAATGGAAAAATAAGAGACCTTCTGCAGGCCCACATAGTCAAGGTGCAGCTGTCCCAGATAGAAAGAGAGGCACATTGGGAGCCAAAATCAAATGCCTCTGTGTAAACGCACACAGCATGAGGAATAAAAAAAGGGGAACTGGAGATGGGTGTGCGATTGCAGGGCCATGATCTCCCTGCCATTGCTGAGACATGGTGGGACAGCTCTCATGACTGGAACGTGGCCATGGATGGCTTTAGGCTTTTCAGGAAGGACAAACCAAGAAGGTGAGGTGGAAGAGTTGCTCTTTACGTGAGAGAGCAACTGGAATGTACAGAGCTCAGCATAGGGGAGGATGAAGTGCGAGTCGAGAGCCTGTGGGCCTTCTTTGCTTCTGTGCTTACTGCTAAAGCAGTAAACCAATTTAGTTTTTAGATCGCCCTCCCTCACTTTGCTGCAAATCTGAACAGCTGAATTATACACAATTTTTAAAGTTGTTTCAGTAGTCAGCAGTCTGACTATTATAATTTAACTGCCTATGATGTCCTTGAAAATACATTTTACAAGAAAGCTAAAATGCATTGGAAGACAATGTGTGTTAGGGTCTCTTTGACACTATGTTGATGTTTTTGAAAGATATCCTTGGTGATAATGCCTAATAAGACTGCATAAGATTTCACTCAAAAAAGTTAAACAGATAGAAAAAGACAAGGTCATGCTAATGCTGCTTTTCTGTTTGCATGGCTATACACAGTTTTTAACAGGATCATATCCTGTTATTTCACTGTCTCTTATTTGAAGGAAAGAAAGTAAATATTTGGTTTATTTCAGTGGAAATGACTAAGATCACCTTTTTAATATAATTTAACTTATATTTCTGAATGGTATTTTAGATAATAATTTATACAAAATGTTTTTGTGGCAGTCCAATTGTATTCAGATCTTTAATAGATCTGCCTATTACTGTTAAGGACTGCTGTAAATCACATCCCAGAAGAGTACAAAACCAAAAATTCTCATAAAGTCAGATAGATAGATAGATGGATAGATAGATGGATAGATAGAAAGAACAAAAGAAAGAAAAAAAAGAAATTGTTAAAACATGTAAAGAAAACTCTTTTTCCACTCTTCTGCTGTAGTGAAGAAAATGCAAATTAGAATCTCTTGGCTTCCGTGTGTGTCCTTAACAGAGTTTTGTGGTTGTTTCCTGCCTGTAAGATGCATAAGCTCATTGGAGAATGGAAGCGGAGGACTGAAATGAATGAAAAATGAAAATAAATATAGTACTATTAGCATTAATTATGGCAAAGTGGATCCTGTTTCTTTCTAACTCTCTGTTATATGGATGCCAAATTTGTCTGTAGTGTCAGAGGGCAACAGATGGACAGTATAGGCTGGTGACATGCTTTTTACTCAAATTCCAGTTCATCTGATGACTGAGAACAATTATTTTCTTTACATCTTGTATTTAAATTCAGTTTGAGATAAATAAATGCATATAAATATTTATTTTTCTTTAGTCTTACTCAAGGATAGGACATCTATTAATATTCAACTCTTTGTTTTTGTTATATTACCCTGGATCAGGTTCTATGCATGAGGGCTACACGAAAGTCTTCATTCTTAGATGAGAAGAATGTATCCCAACACTCCAGGTTGTTCTATGGCCACCAAAAATAGTTCAACAGCTCGTGTCAAGCACTGTGGCAGACAATTTAGCATGATCTGATAGTGATACTTAAGCAAGTCTGCATTTATTGGACACCTAACTAATATCAAACAAAAGTCTTGAAGTCAGAATGCCCAGGCCATGCTAAAAAAAAAATTCTTTAGGATGCAAAACAGCTTATGGCACCCATAAAATCTCTTTTCCCTTGTGTTTTCAGAGTGTCGTTCCATGTACTCTTCAGCAGCAGAGCTGGTTTAAAAGATCACTTCTCACACCACTTGCTCATTCCTCATCTAGTGCTACAATTCATCACTTCCCCAATGTGGCAGTGCAACATTTGTAATGCTGTGCTGCAAACTAAATCACTGATGTGAATAATAAACCTTGGAGTCTCTTTTATTAATATAGTTCATTGGAGAGTTCTGGTTTACTTCATGGCCTTACAAATGTTTGCTTTGGCACTAAAGAGATGACTTTGAATGAGAACAAGCTGTATTAGGGGTCAAGGAATATATGTTTGTGTAGGGAGTGAATACTGCTTAAATTAGCTTCACTTTCAAAGAAAATGTATGTGGAACTACTCCCTCAGTCTTCCACCTGCTCTCTTCTTTAATACAATTTTTATTCACATTGCTCTTCTGTTCCTCCCTGCAGGGCTGATTCCCCATTTAAAGCAAATACCTGGTGGTTGAAAATTCCATTTTCTTCAGCAAAGAGTAATTTCTCAGGCATGAAGCCCCCATTCAATTGTCAAGGGCTCTGTATACACCACCATAAATACCTACATTCTCTCATGACAGAATAAGTTTTAAACATATTCTTTCCTTTTTGTAGATGTACAGAGAAAAGGAAACTAAGGCAGATGTAATGACAACAAATTTTTTTCTCATTGTCTCCATACAGTCAGTCCTGTTTATACAGGAATTAACAAATTTTACTTGAAAGAAAAAGGGAAGCTTTCATGCTGAAGATAGCCTGAAATATTAGTTGAAATGATACATTACATAAGCAGTAGCAGCACCATCTCCAATTTAATGTTTGATCTGACATTTTCTTGACAAAAATATTCTTTAACAAAATCTACAAAATAAATGCAAGCTATCACAACTGTGAAAATTCAACAGACTTGGTACATGCTTCCATATGGAGGTACTGAGAAAAGACTCTGGTTTCAGCAGGAAAATCCTCTTCTAAACCAGAGGTCTTTCTCCGAGTGATATAATTGTTTCACTAAAGAGTCATGGAAGGCAGTGAAAGTTGTATTGCAGTACTTTCCATATGTCCTTTCACTCAAGCCATGATGATACTGCAGCATGTCACATAAGGATTTTCTCATTTTGATGCGAAATGGTAATAAATCACTGCAAGCCAGGCCTTTTTTCGTGCTGTAATCATCTAGAGTGGGATTATCAGTTTTGCTTCATTATATCTTGTGCCTGTTTTTATCTATGTGGATCATGTTGTAAATAAGGTTTAGTCGAAATCTGCTAGACAGGCTGCAGTGCATCCAGTTTGTCATACAGGCAATTTCAGTGCTGCTGGGAATGGTGCTAAGCTTTCTCTCTCTAAGCTTTCTCTGCCTGAGACAGAGAACAGGAAAGATAATTCTCATCCGCACTGCAGATATGAAGTATCTATATGTGGGGATTTCAGTAATTCTCAGAAGGAAATAAAATAAAGGGTCCCTCTTCGAAATAGATTATAATAGGTAATAAAACAGACTATATGATTTTTGCATTATTTTATGCTCTTTTTTGGTTTGCTGCTTCTCCTTTCCCGGAATTCCACTTCAATGTATGCAACATTGTAGTCTGAAATATCCAAATGCAGGATATAAACTAAAATTTTCAAGCAGTTGAATTAACCCCATGAATAAACTGTTTTTATACTGAGACATTGACTGGACTGAAATGAAGCACATCTTCAGCATTACTTTTATTTTTTATTTCTTTAAGCTATTTCTCATTCTGAATATCTAGTATTTTGATATTTGTGTTTCAAAAGCAGTTAGAAATTTTGTAGTGCTTCTGTTTTTTGTCTTGTCAGGAGACGTTCAGTGGAGTTTTCCTGTTCAGAAAAAAAATCCTGTAATTACCATTCCTGTGATTTTTTTTAATAGGCAAAGGCCAAGTAAAAATTAGAAATACAGAAAAGATTTCCTATAATAAAATTCACACTTTTTTAATACATACGTCCCCAAGCAATGCACAGTGTATATCAGAAAATAATCTTTTTTTTTTTTGAATAAGGCAGCAATGATGCAGATAAATGCCTTGACTAAGGTTACATGACAGATTAATATAAGGTTAAAAAGACACAGATTCTAAGGCCTACCTCTATTTAAGGCACTACAGAAATGTATCTATTATAAAGTCACAAAAATAGCTAAATTTCATATTCAGCAGAAAAGTTAAGCTCTACAGAAAAAAAAGGAATCTGATAAAATTGTTCACTTTTGCTTTTTTCAGTAAAACAAAATCAAAAGAATGGTGAAATTCCAGCGAGATCTTGAATCGCATTTCTAGAAGCTCAATTAAAGTATACAGTTCACCTTGAAAGAAATAGAATTTGACTTCTCTTTCTATTTAAGGCATTGTCTCTGATAATAATGATTTCTTAACAGATATCGAGGCAAAAGTTTAATGGAATTAAAATCTCTCTAAAATATGTCTGTTTTTGCTGGCAGCTAACTTCTTTTATTTTTTTTTTCCTTTCCTTTTGGAAGACAGTAAACAGAAACAAAGCCTGCAGCAATACGAAGAAAGCAAGCACATTAAAGTCGGATTAGCTTCAGGAGGCTATGACAGATGTAAAGTGCTTTGCACACATTGCTATGTGATGTTCAACATATGTTGTCAATTAAAAATTGCTTAAGAATATTTAACAAGGCAAATCTAACATAGTCCTAGTTTGTAAGGATATATTGAGTTTATGCATCACTGCTCCTCATTTTACTTTTCCATTTTTTTTTCTGCAAACTGAGCAGAATCTTATATAACATGACTCTCAGCTAGTTTTATGTTTTAAACTAGCATTTTAGTTCTACGTATTTGAAAAAAAAAAAAAATCACTTCCTACTTCAGTAAGATGCTGAATGGATAATTTAGCCAGCAGAGTACCTGCTAAATAAGTTAAAATAAGTTTTCTAGGCTGGGGAATCATTGCCTATGTCTGAAAAGAAGACATGGCACTGCAGTTAAGGTATCAAAACCTTTGGCATATTCTTTGCTTAGATTCTGATAATGCCAATCTTTGAGAAATCTTCCTAGCAAATATCATGGCATATGGCACAAACAGTTTATAATTTCCCCTCATATAATATACTTAAGTTTTCCCTTTTTGTCCAAGTCATCCATCATCTTTTTTTTTTTACTTTATTTTTGCTCCTAAACTACTGTCTTTTTGTGTTCTACTCAACCCCAAAATATCTGCTAAACACTCTAGTCTGCCTCTAAAACACTCTAGTCTGCCTCTACCTAATATACAAGTATTTTTCTACACAGCTATATCATAGAGGATCCGTTTTCCTACTGTTAGTAAATTTATTTTTATGCCATCATTGCTGTCTCTATTACCACGAATGAAGAGCCTTCCAGTCCTGGGAGAGCAGAGCTTTGCAATCTCCTAGTGGCTGCAGAGTACGAGTTAATTCCTGTGTGGAGAAGGAGAGATTGTATATGTGGAAGATGATGTCAGTAGGTCCACAGCAGTTTTGCAGTTGCTGGCCATTCGCACTGACTACTGAAGATGAGGAGTCAGTCGGTCCATAATGAGTGAACCTTTCAGCTAAGCTCTGTAATTCCACTGGTGATAATATTGCTGTCTTGAACCTCTTCTAATGGAATTCTGTTTCCAGGCTGAAAAGATGAGAATGCTTAAGAAAGGAAACTTGGAGGAATCTTTGTACTTTTTAAACACATATTGCGGGTGGCTGCATACATCATTTGCTGATCAAATGTCAGCCCAACTCCTACTTCCCTGTAAATATGACATAAAAGCACTCAAGATGTAGTCAGACAATTGGGAACTGTACGTGCCCTTAAAATGTGTTGTTGAATGTAGGAATTCACACCAAATTGTCATGGTGATGGATGTTTAAATATATTTTCAACTATGCGCTAAGAAAAAATACAAACTCAAATATTACAATATATGTTAATTTAAGAGAACAATGCAGAACCAGAGAGATTTCTGCTCTGTAAAAGACAAAAACGGGGAGGAGGGACAACACTGCTTTCCTATATATGAAAACTGGAACTACCAAGCAATTATGTTTGTTCTTGACCTTTATTTTTGTCTCTGCTCCTTTATTTTTTTATAAATACAGAAATAAAAAGCTGAAGCATATATTGTATAGATCCTAAAGAACTGGCAGATCATGTTTTAGAACCCGATTTAAAATCCATCTTGAAAGAATGTTCATATATATTCAAATATGTTGTTTTTCTGGCTTTGCTCAATAAAACACAATAAAAATAAAGTCCTTAGGAACAGTGTAATGTGTTCAGGTTTTTGTTTGTTTGTTTGTTTTGTTTTTATTTAAATATACCAGACAAATGTTTTAGTAATGGGAGTGTCACCTAGACAAGTTTTTGTCTGTTTGTTCTAAATGCTGTATTGATAACTGCTAGTATTTAATGTTTGATATTGCAAGTCGAAGCCTTTTGGGTTGGTTGCTTGCATATACCTTTCAGTATTGTTTGGTTAAGCATAACTTAGGTAATCACAAAGAAGATTGAAAACCATTAGAGCTTTGAAAATCTCAAGGCAGGGTAGCTTATTAAGGGAAGAGATAGGAAGACTTAGGAAATTTTATTAAGTATTTTAAACTTTTCTTCTTCTTGGTCACAAAGGCCTTGGCTAAGACATCACTACTAAAGGTTGGCTACTGTGAGATTTATCAGCTATGTGCAGAGCTTGAATTGACATTCACACAAAGACATTGAAAATGCATGAGCTGGCCTAATTGTGAAATGTGAAGTTAGGTCCTCATCCAAGTAATTTAAACTGATTTTCTGTATTGAAATTCAATATGAATAACAGTTTTTTCCTTCATATGGAGTAGAGGATCTTAATATTTTTAAAGTGTGGGAAAGTATAACAGTATTTGAATTTTTATTTGATTATCGGTTGATAGTTGTTTTCCTTCCCGCATTCAATTAAATAGTCAATAGTCAGTTGAAAACTAAATAATAATAATAATAATAATAAAAACTCTCCTGGTTGTATGCAAGAAAGGGTGCTACACATATCAAGTCTGTTCTACAAAAACACATTTTCTATCTTTTTCTTAGGTACCAGTCACCTTATTTTTGCATGCCTGTTTTGGTTTTAGTTTTCAGTTCAGACCAGACTGATGAAAACACATTTTTTTTTAATGTATTGCTGCAAAAACCTACGTAAAAATTGCTGAAGAGACACATTAGAATTTCTGTTTGTTGTGTAAGTTTATTATCTGACTATGTGAGAGAAGTTTTGTCTCTGATTAAAAAGATAATACCTAGCTTCTGAAGGAAAGTACATATACGCTTCATACACTCGTATTTAACTTTGTGTCTGACTTCACAAATCTTTAATGATCTTTAATGAGAAGACTTTAAGTCAATCAGAATACGTCATCTGACTTCTTGATTGTCTTTAGCTAAGCAATGCAAAATAATAGTAGCTATGAATATGAACCAATATGCAGATATTCCTGAGAATCATTGCAACTTTGCTAATGCTAAAAGAATAGTTTGTGATAATTTTCTCACTGATAACAAAATACATATCAAAACAGTGTCATTATAATAATTTTAGATGCATCAGAGATGCAAGTGCTTATGGTTTATGGCAGTTTTCTCCCTGAGTTATCTTCTTAACTGCTTTTCCACCCACATAATATACAACTATACAAGTGCAAGCCCCCTTCCTGTGATCCCATAGATGAACATATAGTGTGTAAAGGGAGTCAGAGAAGATGCGAGCTATGGTGTTAGCCTGCCAGTGGTAGCCATATCAACTTGTTTTGATATTGGTAGCACCCTCTACTACTGGTCATTACATATGGTCATAACATCAGCTTTAATGACATGTAACCTTAGTATGTAAATACTATCTCTCTGGACAGTTCATTTTGTCCTAACAGGAATGAGATATGTTGAAACCAGGCCTCTGCCTTTAGCCTGCTAATAAAATTAGTAGTTTGTACTAACTGAAGTGTTTTTTTTTGTTTTGTTTTGTTTTGTTTTTGTCTTGATGGCTAATATGCCAAAAGCTCTCGGCTGCTATTTGGTTTTGATGTTTCTGTTTGTTTGTTTTGGTGCTATATATGTTTTGATGGAGTACTTTATAGAAATGGTCAAATCCTCTCTATTCCATTTGATCACACTGTGCTACCAATGTGATTAAGCAATGCTCAGCTGAAAGCCATCTTGGGGGGCACAGATATTGGGGGAATTAATAGCTTGGAATTTACAGGAGTTTTGTCTTCTATGTACAACTTCTTGCACATAATTCTCACAGTGGAACTGTCATCTGAAACTAAGATGCCTGTGCAGTGCTTTGAACTTTCATTATTTTATTGCAAATTCTAGATCAGAGGCTTTGTTTTCATCTGCCAGTTTAGATCTCTAATAGAAAATGAGAGTTTACAGCAGCACAGAAGTGGCTGAGCAGGTAGTGACAGCTGAGTTCACACTGAAGAGTTTCCTTATGTAGGATTTGGTGCTGTCAAAGCTATCTGTCTAAACCCCGATGATGAGAACACATTTTTAACCCTTTGGAGTGTTTTAATCCAAGTCTTCAACTTGACTTTACTTAATCGTATCTCATATATCTTATGATGGTGTAGAAGGGCATGAAAAATCCTAATGTGCAGTGGCCCAGAAGTGCAAAAATCAGACTTGAATAAAAATATAGGTATACTTTATAAATACACAAGAATAAAATCAAGAATGTGAGTAAGCGGAAAATATCCAAAATGAAAAGGTGTATAATATGAAAATGGTAAACTAGGGACTTAGCCTTACTTCCTTGGTTTCTCTTGGAACCTCTTTTTCCTCATTCAAGGGCAAGACAAAGAGGGTCACTTTGTGATTTCTTCTGCTAGCTTTAGTTTTTGCATAATGTTTTGTATTTGTTTAATTTTTAATTACAAAATATATTGCTAATAAATATGATAAATTAGTGTATATACAAACAGGACAGTTATTACATAGACCCAAGAAAGAAAAGATTCATCCAAAACTGAGAATACATTTTTTAGCTTCAGTTTCTTTTTCAGAAATATTTATTCATTTGTATCCCTACATTATCTATAATGCAGGTTGGTTGATGTTTATATGCTCAAGAAAAGCCCTACAAGAGAAGTTACTACCTTTTCAAAGGCAGGTAACTTAAGATAAGTCTTGGTCTTGTTATTATAGTTGAGAAAGGAAATAATTTTCAGTGAACAATGACGTTACAAGAAATCAATTAAATATCTGCCAATGCACTTCAAATTGTTGATTTTTGTCAAATATTTGTTTCTCCTTTTTTTTAATGTTTAGGAGTTTGTTTTTTTTTACTGTTGTGATCCAGTCTGAAAGTACTGTATTTCCCCACAAGTATTTTTGTTCCTATTACAATCTGAATTCAAAATATGAAAAAGTTTGCATATTTTCCATTTCTCGCTCAGACAAAAAAAAAAAAATCAAATTTTGATTTATTTACCTGTGTGAAATGTTTCCCTTGAAAAAAAAAAAGAGATTTAAACAAACTGATACAAGAATAAGAGGAATGTGTAAACTTTGTAGTTGAGGGTGGAATATAATTCTTCACTTTTACAACCTTGACCGTGTTAAATTGGTTACAACTTCACTGATTTAGTCATGTCACTGGAGTTACCTACTTTAGCTGTATAGACAAATTACAGATGTGTAAATGTTTCCTGTTTCATATCTGAAGGATATTATCTGCCACGTCATATATTCATCATGGACAAAATACCATAGGTCTTGCAGTTGAATCTATACTAGTAAATTAAATAGTTCCAGGGAATACCCCTGGCCTGGAGAGCTATGATTTATATTACTAAATAGTTAAAATGTTCTGTATAATAGCTCTGGCTCATGAAAATGCTCCTGGATGTTTTCAAGAATAATTCAAGATTAAGTAAGGAAATATTCCTAATAGACAATTTGGCTGCTACTACTCCATCTTGGAAAGAAAGGGAAGAGATGCAGTGTGGATTTGGGCCAGTTCATATCATACAACCTTAGTTTTAATGAAGAGACCCAGGTATATTTAGTTTCCTAATAGAGATGTATGTTTGAGTTTTGAATTCTAGTCATATATTCACCAGTCTTTGCAAATTCATTTATTAGGAGGAGAAAATTTGTCCTTTAGTAACATTTTGTGCTTCTTATCCCTCTCTCATTTTGTACATATTTATTCCCTTTTATTTTGTCTCCTCTCTAGGTCTTTCCTTTCCTCACTTTCTCATCCCCTTTTGAAAAATAATGATCTATGTATCTCCTGTGCAGGTAAGAACAGTGCCCTCTTCCTCTTTGTTCTGTCACACCCCACCCACTGTTCTGCTCTCCCTCATTGTCCTGGTCTGTTATCTCTTCTTAGCTTTTTATCCATCTTGTTTCTCCTCTTTTGCTCACTTCAACTCCCAATGAAGTTGTAGCATGTTCATAAGCTTTCAGGTCAAAAGCCATGGTAAATTGGAAAATGCTGGGTTGCTGCTGAGCAGCTACAAAGTTATGGGTGAGTTGAGAGAGGTTTTTTTTTAAAAAAAAAAAAAAAGCTGAAAGAAAAACTTTCAAATATGTATTTACAGATTTATGAAATTTTCCAAGTTGGGGAGAGAAAAATAAATAGAAATTATTCATGAATGTTGATGTTAAACTTTCTCGCCCACAGTGCCCATCACATATCTAGTGATTAGAGGGAGAAGGCAACTTGAAATAAATTCATTGGATTAATTTAGCATTCTGATAGAAACTTTCTATACAACTGAGGGAAAAAAAAAAGCATGATAAATACTTAATCAAGCCATCAGGAAGTACATATACATTAAAAGTAAATACTATTTTTTTAGTAAAAATATAATATACATATGTATATTATATCTAATATATATTTTTTAAAAAAGTAAATACTAATGCAAAATCCTCAAAAAGTGGAAAATTCTGAGAATAATTTACTCCAGAGACAAATCTGCAACTCTTTTAAAATGAAGTAATATTTATTTCATTGTCACTGTGTTGATTTACATCATCTGTCCATTTGACCTTATCTATCCAAAAATAATTGTAGGCCTCTCCTTTGGTTTAGATTTTTTTAATATAAAAATCATTATTTTCCTAAATAATTTTTATCTTACTTAATTTGAAAATGCCAGAAAACATTTTACTTTCTCTTATCAAGATAGGAGCTTAGACTTCTAGTAAACATTCCTAGTAATCATTGGGATGTTTGTGAATAAGAAATGTCCTCTATTATAAAAACTTTCATGGATTTCAAAGGAGGCAAGTTATTTCCAAGATGATAATCTTGCACGTGTCAATAATTCTGGTTCAGACTTTTCAAGATTAGTTAAGCACTATGGCCTATTTTCTATCTAATGCTTTGCAAAGAATGGTAATAGCCACCTACATTTTTTCTAGAGTGTATGCAAGGCAAGAAGAAGGAGTCATTTTGCTTTGATATATGAAATGAAAGATCTCTAGAATAGGGATGCAGGTATAGGGTGCAACATTAAAAGATGAAGAAGATGTCAAAGCCAACTGGTATATGGTCAATATGGTCAGTGTCTAGACTGGTGGAACAAAACTGTGGTTTTGTAGTAGTATGTACCAGAGAGCATGTTTTGCCTCCTAACAGTAGAATAAAGTAAAATAACATAAAGAAAGATTCCAAAACATGTGTCTAGTCTCCTTACATGGACTTGTCTTTCTAGCCCAGAAATGTTAGCCTTTCAACATTGTAGCCTGTCTTGACATTTCTTATAATAGTTATATGTCAGCTCAGAGTTCTTAGCTTTTTCCTGAAGCTGCCTCAGTTATGTCCTTTTCACAATGAGAAGAATTATGCTCTAAAGATGCTTACCTGATTATCTGCTACCAAAGAAGAAACCCCATCCACATGCAACTCTTTGCAACATATAAGTTAGGTGAAATTAATTGCATCCTGAATGCCATCCAAATCCAAATTTCTTCATAACCAGGCTACATTTTAGTCTTCATTTTGCCTGTCATGTCTGGGGAGCATCGACACAGCCAATGTCTAATAATACATACTCTCCCTTTTATTATTTAAACATTTTTTTTTCTTTGTCTCAAGAAGTGCATCTTGACTTACTTTTGTCCATTAAGAATGCTGCTGTAAATACAGTTTTCTCTTCCTGACCCCTGACTATAACTCTCTTCTACATTTCTCCACTGGTATCTTCTTCTATACTGAATCAAATATGAGCTGTGTGCTTTCCATTTCAAGGCCCTTCACAGACTTGCTTTTGTCCTTCATTCAATATTGAGAGGCTGTCTCCTGATTCTGATTATCAATTCAGTCCTCCATTTAACAAATTTAATAAGTGCATAAGTGGGCCTTTATGATTGCTCCCTTGCCACCCCTCTTTATCGCTGGTATTTCACAGAAGCATGAGCAAAGCATTCACTCATTGTTCTAAATCTCTCCTCTGCTATGATGCATAGGAAAAAAGTAACAACAATTAAGCAGATGGTGTTTGGAGATCACGGCTGATCATGATGAGTAATACTGTCTCGCTGTTTCCTTGTAGTCTGACAGGTTTCTGTCTGTATCTGTTTGCTCTGTCTTACATCGTACTTTGGGAAAGAGTAAACTCGTCTGACTTTATCTGTCTAAAAATGAGGTACCTAAGTCTACGCAGTCATCAAGGTTCTCTCTATTGTTAGAGGTAAGTGTCAAAGACAAGAAGGCTGAATCATGTTCCAGGGAAACTATCTTGTTGTTTAGAGCATAGATTAATTTTACTCTTAAATTATAAATTGTCTGAAATACATTTGTTTTTGTTTTATTTTGATTGTTTTATGATGGGGTCAAGATGCCTGACTGGATATAGACTAGCTATTAGCATAAAATATTCACTATCATTAAAAAAAAAAGGTATTTACCAAGAAATCAGAAAATGAAAATTGTAGGAACAATCTATCATTAGCAGAAAGCCCTATAGATCTCTATAATGTTACCTTTCCTTTAGTTTATTTTCTCTAGACTAATATTTTAAAACTACAGACCATTTCCACTGCAATTAAAACCTCCCCCATGTACACACACACAGATACAGAACAATATAATGTAAAATGTACAATTTACATTACCAATTAATTGGTCATAAGGTTTCCTCAGAAAAGTTACGCCTTTAAGTAGAGAAAATAGGAAAAATCGAAATTACTACACTTTATTTTAAACCATAATGAATGATTCCATCTATTCTTGTGCTGAATATTTTATATGGGCAAGCAATGAGAGAGAAACAACATTGAATGTAGCTGATTCCAGATGATACAGCATAATGTAATTTATTAAATTACATATTAAATATTAATAAGATTTTTAGACTAAACCTGATCTCCTTTTTTGTTCTTAAAAGTTTTAAGCAGAATCCAAGTATTCTTAAATAAAACTGCTAACTATCTGTCAAAAAACAGCAACAATATATGTATTGGCATTAACATCTGTCTTCAATATTTTTATGAAATGACATCTGTCATTAAAACATAAAAAACTTGGTTTTAAAAATGTTTAAAATTATGTAGCTTCAAAACTGTCTTAAAAAGAAGTGCAATTAACATTCATATAATAGCAAGTACCTATTTTATATAATTTGCCTTGGCATTCTTAATGACATGGAAATAGACATTCCAAGAAAAAAAAAATAAAATGATTTTTTTTTTTTAAAAAAAAAAGATGCTTAAGATTTTTTTTTTCCCTAGGTATTTGGAAGCAGAGGGCTTTTGTTAGCAGTCTTATGTTGTCACAGACAAATTATCCCTCATCTTTCGGTGTGTACTGTCCTGCAGGGTGATTTTTAAGTATCTGGACAACCAACGACTTAAATAATGGGTCCTAATGGACAAGCATAAAGTCACCAAACAGCTAAAGGTTTCGATTAGTATTCTGCCCCTCTGTTTATCCACCATTTGAATGATGAAATAATATGCTACATAAAACTTTGACACACTGATCACTTAGTTATAACTTCAAATCTGTTATGTATGCTCTTTCAGATTTTGTACTCAAATTTTCTAGGCACATGTTTCAGCTTCCCAGCAAGAATGCTAAACCTAGCCTTCTTGACAAAATCTGAGGATCACAGTGTTTGTATCACACATATATTTCTCTCTAGAGAGTTCTTGCGCTAAAGAAACAGTGTCATTACATATTATATTCCTACTCTTATTTTGTAAATTATAGCAATATTTTCTTGTTTATAAATATATATATATATATAGCCTTTGATTTATATAAAGCTAAATATGTGTTGACTTTCGCAACTGTTTGCAAGGACAAATAGTAAGCCAGAGTTACATTAAATACTTATACTTAAAGAAAAGTGCTACTGGTCTACAAGAATTAGTCTAGGCAACTAAATTTAAGGTTACAATAGTCAAAATATCCTGCTACATTTTTCCCTCTTCTTTAATTCTTTAACTTCTTTTAAATAGAGAAATATACAGGATGTTCTAAGAGACCCTACAGCTTCAAGAGTCTCAACTGTCTGCAGTGATGGACATCCATGCAGAGTCTGTGCCTTGTGGGAGAGTAAGTGGAAACTCCAAGGGAAGGGAAGGCTGGAAGTTAGTAACTTATAGGAGGAAGGCTCCTACTCCTCCAGAAGACTTGCACCTAATGAACAGGTCCACTGCTCTCAAAGCAGTGAAACATCTAGGTTGATGGACCCTGAGTCACACAGGAGCACCCAGAGGAAGTGTCGACTGATAGTAGCAGATGACTTCTTGCTACAGGGCACAGAAACATTAATGTGCCAACCTGACCTGCTGTCTAGAGAGGTTTGATGCTTACTGGAGATGCAGGATGTTTTGGAGAGTCAATGAAAGCTTTTCACCTCTTTGATTGTTACCACCTGATGCTCTTCTGCATGGGCACCAACTGTGCTGCCAAGGACAACATGGAAAGTATCAGATGTCACTACAGAACTCTAAGGGTGGTGATCAAGGGTATGGAACACAGGAGTTTTTCTCTTCAACCCTGCCAGTGAGGGGGAAGGCTGTGAGGAGGAATGGACAGATGATGGGAGTCCACAGTTGGCACATATGTTGTCAGCAACAATTTTGAGATTTGTGTGAAGTTGTAGGCATGTGATCTCATTGTTATGGAATAGCTCGCATGGCTGCTGCTGCAGTTTTGCACATGACAAAGCTCTGAAGTAGAAAGCATACAGAAGACAGCCACAGGGATGCTTAACCAGCAGGAATACAGGAATGTTGTCTAGGCAGGAATGAGACTAGGAAGGCTAAGACTCATTTGGAGTTTCATTTGTGGAGGGATATCTAGGACCATAAGGAGTGTTTCTAAAAATATAACAGTAACAAAAGGAAGATTAGGGAGAAAGAATGTGGTCCACTACTGAATGAGGCAGGGACCCTGGTAACAAAGGACACAAAGAAATCAAAGAAGTCTGATAAAAACAGCCCTCAGTAATCCTGGGCCCTTGAGACAAGAGAAGTCTAAAGAAAGAGGAGCAGGTTAGAGATCATTTAGGTAAACTTCACGTCCACAAGACCATGGTTCCTGATGGGATACACCCATGAGTGCTGAAGGAGCATGTAAACATCATTATAAGGCCACTCAATCATTCTTAAAATGACATGGAGAACAGGACAGGTGGCTGAGGGCTGGAAGAAGGACAGTGTCACTCCAGTCAACAAAAAGGGCGAGAAAGATGACCCAGGGAATTACACACCAGTCACTATCATCTTGACCCCTGTAAAGATGAAGGAGCAGCTCTTTCTGGATACTGTCTCCAAGCAAATGAAGGATAAGGTAATCATGAGAAGTCAGCATGGATTCACCAAGGGGTAATCATGTTTAACCAATCTCATAGTGTTCTATGATGGAATGACTAGCTGCGTAGAGCAGTGGATGTTGTCTACCTTGGCTTCAGTAAGGCTTCTTTTGACACTATCTCCAACAGCATCATCGTAGGCATCATCGTAGGCAGCTGAATAGCAGAGCTCAGGGAGTTGTCATCAGTGGTGCAAAGTCTAGTCGGAGGCCTGCAGCTAGTGGTGTCCCCCAAGGCCGGTCCTGAGTCCAGTATTGTTCAATATATTTTCATCAGTGATCTGGATGAAGTGAAAGAGCGCATCCTCAGCAAGTCTTCTGATGATACAGAACTGAGAAGAGTGGCTGATACTCCAAAGGGCTGTGCTGCCATCCAGAGGGACCTGGATGAGCTAGAGAGATGAGCAGAGATGAATCTCGCGAAGTTCAATAAAGGGAAATGCATCTGGGGACTAATAAACCCATACACTGTTACAGGCTGGAAAAAAGATTTCCTGGAAAGTGGCCCTGCAGATAAAGACAAGGAAGTCTTAGTGGACAAAATTCATCATGAGTCAGCTACGTGTATGGCCAGAAAGACTGAGCGGTTCTTTAAGAAGAGTGTTGCCAGCAAGTTGATGGAGATAATCTTCCCCAGTGAGGCCTCATTTGGAGTCCTGCATCCAGTTCTGTGCTCTCCAATATAAGAAAGAGGTGGAGCAAGTGCAGTCAAGAGCTACTAAGATGATGAAATATTTGGAGTACCTCTCTTATGAGGAAAGGCTGAGAGAGATTATGCTGTTCAGTCTGGAGAAGACTGGTTCTTACTTATGTGTATAAATATCTGATAGGAGGGTGTGAAGAGGGTCTTTTTGGTGGTGCCCAGTGACAAAGTGAGAGACAATGGGTACAAATTGAAACACAGTAAGTTTTGTCTGAACATGAGGAAAAACTTTACTGTGGAACTGCCTGAGCACTGGAACAGGTTGCCCAGAGAGGTTGTGGAATCTCCATCCTTGGAGATATTCAAAACATATAAAACAGGATTTGTGCAATGTGTTCTATGTGAGCCTGCGTGAAAAGGGGTGTTGGACGATTTCCTTTCGAACCGCAACCGATCTGTGATTTTGTGATTCTTCCTCCCTCCTCCCCACCATGGATTTTTATTTTTAATACATATTGAATTTGATTCCCACATGAAGTCTATGTGGTTGTTAATATGTAATGACATGTAAATTAAATGATTCTCTGGAATTTTCTGAGGTGGTTATGTAGGAGGGCAGATTGTGTTGCCTAGGGAACCGTGGAGGAGCTCAGTCCATGCGCACCAGCCATCCTGGAAGTGACAACTGTGTATCACCCCAACCAAGCTTCTGTAATGCCAAAACTTCTGCTAGGCCCTAGTTTTTCTCTCAGTTCCTGCTTTCAAACAATTCTTCCACACTAACCCTCCTGCATACACAGGGTCACCTAGAGCATGTGGCACAGGATTGCATCCAAGCAGGTTTTGAAGATCTCCAGAGGAGTTTCCACAACCTCTCTTGGCAACCTGTTCCAGTGTTGTCACCCTCACTGTCAATAAATTTTTCCTTAAGTTCCTGTGGTACTTCAGTTTGTGCAGTACTTAAGTACTTTTGGTACTTCAGTTTGTGGCCATTTCCTCTTGTCCTGTCGCCGGCTACCACTGAGAAGAGACCGACTCCATCGTCCTCACTCCCTCCCTTGAGGTATTTATATACACTGATCAGGTCCCCTCTCAGCCTTCTCTTGTTCAGGCCCAGCTCTCTCAGCCTTCCCTCATAGGGAAGATGTTGTGGAAGACGAAGCAGAAAATGAAGGCACCCAAGTTAAAATAAAATAAAATAAAATAAAGTCTGGCTAAAAAGAAGATTTCTGTGAAAGAAATTATGTTTGGGAATTGTGAGCAGAAAGTGTAAAAAGTCGGGAATGACATCCAGTGTGAGTAAGAGGAAAAATGGAGGGAAATGAGAAAGATCAAGGAGGGAGAAAGGGAAGTATACTAAGTGAAGACATCCAGGAAGGAGTGGTTTTCAGCAGCTGAGCACAGCTTCTGGTTCTGAGCCAGGCTAAACAAAAGAATAAACGTACCCAAGACAAGCAGAGGTGCCATTAAAAAGAGAGAGGCTACTCTAATATAGAAAGATGCATGTTGGAACCAGTGCAATTTTCTATTAAAAAGAAATCTTTGTTAGTGGGCCCATGCACATAACTAAATACTGATATATTTCAAAAAAGATATATACTGTAGAGTTTATCTATTTGTTCCTTTAGCTATAATTTTGTTATCATCTTTTAGTTATTGAAATGACTATATATACTCTACTTTTCTGCATTACATTAGTATGCATGCAAGTTACTAAAGTAAAAAGCCATTTGGATGAAAGCATTAATAAAATCCCTTAATATTATTAATTAAAACATTACTGGACATGTAGTTGTCAGAAATATTTCTCCAACACTGATATTTTTACACTTTTAACCTATTTCTGTCATTTAGCAATGACTATGAATCAGAGATATTTTTTTTTTCTGTCATGGAACAAGAAAAGTTAGTGTAAGAAAGAGGAGAATAGTATGACCCCAAAATGACAGTCTCTCTAGTTCTGTTAATTTTCCAGACCTTTTCCAATGCATTTAAAATGAAGTAGAAAAAAAAAAAAAAAAAAAAAAAAAAAACAGAGCACATCCTAACTTTTAAGTAAAAGTGGCCGAGAAGATTAAAATGGTTTGTTTAAGAGAAACATATTAATCTTAATGGTAGTAGAGATATTAAAAATACACTAGTTTCCTTAGGGGGAATTTAAAGTATTAAAGCATCTGTATCAGCTGGACATCTGTCTGGTATCCTTATTTAATCTATACAAAGTATGTACTGGAAGATCTAATCAGTTACTTTATGACATTAACCTATCTAGTTTTGTTTATGAATTATGGTAGCATCATTTTGGATTGACAATATTCTTTCCCTTTTCCCATAAATGCAGCCATCTGGAAAGATATCTATAAAGCTATGATTTTTAGTTCTTCTAGTGAAGTATTTGTTCAAGGGAAAAAATAACTCTTATTGTCACAAAATATTTATAAATACAGGCTACATGTAATACATGGTTTTGACTGAAAAAACTAGCTACATGATACTAGCTTCTCGAATACTCTATAAAAGTAATTAGAAGCATTTATAGTCCTTTAAAAAAAAAGATCTGTTTAGTTCCAGAATTATGAGGCTGGAGGCACACAGAAGATACAAAGATTTGAACCTGACTATCATACTCGGAAAAAAAAAAAAAAAAAAAAAAAAAGTATGGGCCAAGTATGGACCACCATGCCAAGGATTTTTTTTTAAGTACTATAGGACTACCAAGACAGTAGTCTCCAAACTGAAATTCTTTGTAATCCTTACTGTTAATCAAATAACTGACCTTTTTATAGTCACTTAATATTCCTCTTTCCTTTTATATGAGGAATAACAGATCAAGCACCTTTGACTCTGTATTACCATCAGGAAGGCTGAGTGACTGCATATTCTCTTTCAGGGGGTTTTATGTCCCGAAAGAAAAAGAATGTGATTTCACTGTATATAATAACCTCCAACAGGGAACTGTTGCCTTGCAGTTCAAAACTGCAATGCAGCTGGAATAGATGTGCACCAGGAGCAAACGTAGTGAATGAGAAATGGAAGGACATAATTCTCCGGTGAAAAAAGTAGAGGAAATTTCCATCTTGAATACAACATTATGGGGGTATTGCCTAGTTGTTCAGTGAGAAATTTTTCTTCCATATCATACAAGCAACCAAGAGCTGCCATTTTTAGAGAATGTATGTGCACTTCATTGAGTATATTGATTCTGTAATTTTAATACTTTTTTTGTGCCTTAAAATGTCAGTACATGTCAATACAAGTGGAATCCTTCACTAGTATTTTTAAAGATGCATTTCTATGTAGTCTTTTAATAAACTGCCTCTCATTTTAAAGGGCTCTGTTTTTTATGCTGTCTAGCTATTAATGAAAAGATCAAATGAAAGTTTTGAGAGCATTTCTGTGTTCAATAAAAACAAACCGAAGTCCTTCAGATTGATAGTTTGCTCTGTAAAAGAAAGCTTCTGTTATTTGAATACACAGAGCTTGTTTTTTTAATTCTGTTGCGCAGAATTTAATTCTGTTTCCTTTGAACTAAGAACTTCTTTCTCCCCTTGCAGTTCACATATATATCTCAGACACCAGCTTGTCAGCTGATGACTTTGAAGCTCCAGTAGCTATGGACATTAAACTGCACTGGCAGAAAAATAGCTGTAATGTCAAAAAAGGAACTGCGAGGTTATACGCTCTCAGCAAAGATTAGGACAAAGCTTTCCAATGACAAAGGAATTAAAAGAACATGACAAGGCAAAAACAAAGGGCTTCAGTAAGCATTGTTCTGGCTTTGAGTTACCTCTTTGATGTAGAAGAACTAAGTATGTCACCTGTACAAAACAGTTTGGAAGCAGATGGATAAAAGCCAGGCTGTATTTTAAAGGAGTCATGTCAAAACTATATACATTTAACCTGGTTTTAGTAATGCCCACTTCCTTTCCCCAGGAAAGTCAATATGTTGCTCCTTTCAGTTTGAAAGCTCCTTGTGTTGAAACGGTGTGCATTAAACCTAAAATTTAGGAAAATCTAAAATAAGGCAATACATTTAGAAGAGATAATGCCTTGGACTATACACTTGTTTCAAATGAGTAGTTTGAATGAACGTGCATTGATGTTTTTAATGAAATAGTGACTGGGAACAAGATGATAATACAGCTACTTCAGCTTATCTTTGGCTGACTCACTTGAACTAAGACTGTACCATAGGTGTATGAAATTGCATCATTCTCCACACACACAGGCAGAAGAAAAAAACATGGAAGAGCTCTGTCTAAAAGCTGTCCAAAGCATAGTGCCATGTAGGGTAATGCCAATTACTGGCTATCTCTTTCTAAGGCTATACTTAATGTCATCATTTAACCCTAAACTTGTAGTCAGACTCAGATGACAACTTCCTAACCTTTTCTTTTTTTCTTGTCTCCCCTTATGTCCATCTCTACAGTCACACCTAATGCACCAATTACTGTGTTAATTTAAGTAACTTGCCATCTTTTGATAAAACCTCACCAGGATGCTAAGAAAATTAAAGCTGTCAAAACTATACGCAATTAAAATTTGTAAAATTAATGGGCTGCAAAATAGTCAAGGGTTTGCAGGAGGCAGTCCAGATGATCAGGTCAACAGGAGATACTATTAAAATGATCATGATAAATGGTGACAGGTAGATATTTGCATGCTGAAAACTGTATTAGAGAATACGTGCTATAGCAGAAGAGCTTAGTATTGGAGATAGTGATACTCTTTCATTTTCTGACATTTTATTGCCATCATTGTTGTGATGGACAAGTTCATTACTTGCATATAATGCCATGAACTGCTATTTAAATGATGCAGATAGCAGATATGCCATTTTTTAATGGATGAATGTTCTTGAAAAAGAAAATAACAAAATCAATTCAATTCTGAGGACATTATCATTAAAAATGTAAGTAACAAGTTTGAAAAAAAAAATCAGACCAAAGACCAAAGACCAAAAATATAACATTTTTGGATTGCTTGAACTTGAAACTTTTCTTTGAATTTAGAATATATTCTAATAAATAACTTGAGTCGTCTCTTAAACTCACCTAATATTTGCAATTAAAAGTGGCATTACTACTTAAGTAAGTTGCACAGAAGCTTTCATTTGGTCTTTTGTGATGTCTGTATTGCAAGCATGTTTATTTTTTTTCAGGAATGGCTACTCTGTGTAGCATATGATGTCATTTACAGTTTGCTTCCCTAAGGAAAAGTGATTAACGCACCATAAAGCAGAGTTCTGTCATCTTTGGAGCTGTTTGAAAGAAAATAACATGATAACATTAGAAAAGTGCTAGAGAAGTCCCCTTTTCTGTCAGATGTTCTGTTGTGTTATGATACAAGAAAAAAAAATAAAAAAACTTACCTATGAGAACTTCAAGAGCATCTCTATGACCTGAAAGAGGGAGACTTGTACAAAGTACTATAAACATGTGAGGAAAAGTAGTTGAGTAGAGGTAAAAATAAGCCATATACCAGCTCCACATAAATGGATGATTTCTGTGGCTACCCACATTATTGTGACATTTAAAATGTAAATGTTTATCTTGGGCCCAGTTCTACCTTCTTTTTAAATTTCCGTCAAACATTTGAACAACTATGGAAAAGAATCTGCAAATATCCTGTGACAATTTTTAGATGAATTTACTCAGACTTTGTTCATGCCCTTTTTTTTTCATATTTACTTTTTTCCAAGTATTTGAGAAAATAAGTTTACCATCTGTAGTGTGTGTAGAAAAAGTCAATTTTATAAGAATACTAGAGGAAGCAAGTTTTGACGTAGTAAATGAGAAAGGATATTTGAACATTAAACCTTCTTCTAAGAGTCATCATCAACCAGAGGACAAGATTTTCTGACATATCTTACAAATGAACTAACCCAGCTCAACAGTTTCATACTGACTTCTTGTTTAAATCAATGAAACAATACTTAACAAAAAGGTAAAATAAACAATACTGATTGAAACCTAATTGCTGCGGAAAGGGAGTAGGGGCAATGCATCTTATTTATCGTTGAGGAATACACCAGTGTTTCTCAGTACACCAGTGTTTCTCAGTAGTTCAAGGGCCTACATCAACTCATAATCCAGATTCTTATTTTTCTCACTTCTTTTCCTGTACCCCTGATCCCTTATTTCAAAAAAAAAAAAAAAAAAGAAATGACATTGTGGTGCTTTACAGGACATGGCTGGACAAAGACCATATTGCTAAAAAAAGGGCAAAATTTTGCCCACAGTCTTTTGGAATTTTAAAACTTGTTGTACAAATTCTGAAATACCACATGTTTTCTCCAAACTATAACTCTTAAATAATCCCATTTAATCCCTTGAAAATACAAACATACAATGTTTAATGGATTTTTTAAAATTATTTGATAGTAGTAGATTGACCTCTCTAAACACATAATTAAAATTATCTTTGCTTTTGTATAGTGAGGCCGCAATCTCAAATATGTGCTCAAATTCAAACATGAACAATCAAATGAAACTCCTTTGATTTAAAGAAAGGACAGTGTAGGTATATCTGTTTTCAATAGCAAAACCTAAATTTCTTACTTTAGGACAAAATTATATCCACTGAGCTCTCTTTTCATTAAGGAAAGTTAAGAGGTTGTCAAATCGATCTTGTAAATATATATATTTTTTTTCTCTCAGTTCATTCTTATATCTGAGAAAATTTACAAATCTACAAATTTTGTATCATTATGAAATTCTGTGATTAGTTTTACATCTTTTTTTTTTCCTTACCATATGAAGATTTTGATCTTGGCATTCTTTAACACATTTTGTCTGAAAGCATTTTGCAAACTGACATATTAAAGATTATCGAGACTGTTTCTTCCATATTCTCTGCATGGAATCCAGGAAATACGCCTGTGACATACATCTGAGAAGATTTAGCAGTTGACATATCACGCAAGCATAAATTACTTATGTGACTATGGGATTGTAATTTCATTTTTGTTAGCACCACCTGGAGTAGTAAATGCTCCAAATCACGTGATGTGGGAGATGCTGTGATGCCATATATCACCGCATTCTCAAATATAGTTGCTTCTAGGCCCGGTATTTTAGTCTATATCTATAGATTAAAAGTGCTAGACTTCTGTTCCCATCTCCAAAATGTAAAGCACTTACATGTTTGCATGCCACAATGCAAATTTCTTTGTTTTCCCAATAGCAATATGCATATAAATTAATATTTGCTGATACTGAGTTCTTCTGAGTTCTGTGTGCAAAGCCTCTAAATAATCTTATAATCTTATACACCATTATAAATTTGCTGGAGGTTTATTTTCTGTTTTATGTTGTTTTTCTTCATATTTTCACAAGAAAAAAATCTGAATAAGTTATTATTTAGTATTATGTATCATTTTAGAATATATGTGTAAAACAGGAACATTAATTGGGTTCCCATATATAGTTCCTTACGCTATGTGTCCCCCTAAAAATCTTCCTGTGGCTCTCTCTCTCTTATTTGGAAAGAATATTTTCTTTCATAATCTACTCTAATCTCCACTTTTTCCTCTTACATTCAGTGCACTGTATTGCTGGTCATGGTTATATCCAACATAATGATTATCATGCCTGACAAAGACCTTTTATTCTGTTTTGAGCTGTTTTAATAATATAATTTCTGTGATATTTCTAGATACCAATTTATAGCACTGAAACACTTCTAAAAATGACTTTGCTCTAATCTGAATATTCTTAATGAAACAGCATATTAAAATATGAAAAAAATAAATTCATTGATATATTTAATCTGTTAGAGATCTTAAACCATAAAGACAACAAATACTCGTTTCTACTTACAAAATTAATCTTCATTTTTCACAGCATTAAATTAAAAACATTAACTGCAGATTTGATAAATTATCTTATGCCTATGATTCATTGATCTTTTATGATTGGAGACTCACTTTTGCAGCATAGTCCCATTGGGGCTACACATTAAAGCAACAAATTTACCTGAAAATTGGGAGTTATCTTCTAATCAGTAGACTGCAACTGTTCAGAGCTACTGTAGGCATGAATGAGGAAATGCTTTAAGGTATATTCTACCATTCTGTGATACATTTTAGCTTTCATTTACATATGCATGCCTATACACACCACATATATATTTTTAATATTTACAATATCTCTCCAAATTTATACTGCCAGTGGAGAACAATCAGGAATAGTACAAGCGACAAAATATCAGGCATGGTTCGGAGATTTACCAGCTCGCAGAGTTTTTCAAGTTCATCATAGTGCCTGGGAACTCTTCAAACTTGAGATACTATTTTCAAGGCTGTCTGAAGCAAACATAAGGGCCCCGGCTAGATCAAACTTCCCAATGAATTTAAAGTCTTTCTGCCTGGAAGTCATGGCAGGGTTATCTCTTCCGAAGTGAAAAGCTTTAGAACTACTGCATTTCTCACCCTAGGATAATTAACACCATGGGCAGTTCCAGGGTAGGAGATTGATCCTAAGACGCTAAGTCTTATTCTGATGCTTTGCTGCTGAGACTCATCCTCATGCTAAATAACTCAGAATTCCTGATTTATTTATTCATTTTCAGAGCTTTCAGGGTCTTTTGTCCAAAGGGCAGAGGCCAGAAGTCTACTATCTTGGTCTCATGAGGCTGCATTATTATTCTGCCTGAATTGGAATCACCAAAAAAAAAAGGGGGGGAAAAAAAGAAACAAAAAAAAGAGAATGGCCAAGATACCTAAAAATGAACAATATTTTTTCTTTTTTTTCTTTTTTTTAATATATAAAAACTAGTATATTCTGCTTAAATGGTTTCATGGGAAGATTTTAATTATCTTTACTCTAGATCTGTCAGCCACGACAATCCACTCAAACACTTGAAAGCTGTTTGTAATTTTGAGAAATCATTATCACTTTGTCTTACTAAGTTCTTTGGTTATGTATTAACTACAGGTATAAATGAAATAGCTACCTATTAGAAAGAAAAAATACCCTTGCAACTATCAAAAAACCCAGTTTTAATAATATTAAATAATACTAAGTAACTTTGATTTGAAATGTGTATGAATATTGAACATGCAATATTGAAATAAGCTGAAAACATTAATTGAAAGGACTGGAATTTTTAAGTTGCATAAAAATGAAACTGTGAGAGTTAAGATAATTTACAAGTAGACTCAAATTTTGTTTTACTTATATCTGAAATTAAAATCAATAAGAGACTGCAAAACACTTTTATTAAAATTGCACTTTAGTGGATTTTCTTTAATAACCCTGTTACATCTCTTAGTTTTGTAAAACATGAACATTAAGGATTGCCGGAAGGTATGGTACGTTAGAATTTCTGGATTTATATTGTTTAATGAGAGAGGTGTGAAATAGTGGTAGTTTCAGGTACTAACAAAAGAATTTGAATGGAAAAAAAAAACAAATCTAAACTATTATAAATTATATTGTATTAAATTAAATGGAAATTAATACATATCTAAAATAAAAAGTACATGAATCAATAATTTAGATTTAGATTGAACTTAAATAAGAAATTTACTTTTACAAATTCAATTTACTTTTACAAATAATCGGGTCAGATCATATAGGATTCTAAAAATGGCAGCAAATTTTGCTGATGAATTCTAACTAGCAATTAAACTAAAGTTCGTCAATAATTTATGATTTAAAACTTCAGAGGACTCAATACTGAAGTTTAAATAATAACTTTGGAAACAATTATAACACTGTTCCAACTGTTCTATTTTTAGATAGTGAATAGCCCTTTTCCCCTTCACCTCTCCTTGCTCCCCAAATCTCTAAGGATGCTGTACTACAGAGGTGAATGAAATAATCTTGTTAAACTAAGATTTGACAGTTACTTTTTACCAGCACTTATAGATGACGACTTCAAATTTCTTAGACATTTAACCATAGAAAGCCAGAATATGTCAAAAGGAACATTTTACCAGATAATTGCTATCTAAAATATTTTTAGACTGCAGTAACTAATCAAACAAAAGTGTTCTAGAGACAATATTGCTTATTAACAGCTTGGTTGCTGGTGCTATGTAATTAGTTAGTTTGTTTCAAAAAATATTCTTCTTATTAAAGTTTCCTGTTATTAAAAAGAATATATATAGAATTAAAAAATATATATATTTTATACCATAAAAATAAATGTACTACAGTCAGCATTTGTCTAGTCCAAAAAATCCCTAATAGCCGATTTTAAAATAATGTATGAAAGTAGAACACTTTGGAACAGGTCTTGAATCACTTTTATATATATATATATATTATTCAAAAATTGTAACCTCAATTATTTTAGGAGGCGGTAGCATTTTTTCAGAATTTTGTGTAAATGTCATTTGATTGAATCTTGTATTGTACTGTCAGGGAAGATAGGTAAAACATATGAACTTTAATATGAGATCAGAAGGGAACTTCCCCTTGTGAAGGGAAGTAAGCATACGCATGTTGCGCAGTTTTCCAGGAAGGCATTCTCATCCATCAAAAACAGTCAGGCAACTGGATTATAGCTGAAGCCCTGATGTTCATGATACAGCTCCTGACATCCTGAACGACAGCTGCTGGCAACCTAGCTACAGTGCCAGCTCTTGGAAATGTATAGAAAGCAAGAGAGCGATTTTTTTATTATTTTATTTTATTTTATTTTATTTTATTTTATTTTATTTTATTTTATTTTATTTTATTTTATTTTATTTTTATTTGTGAATCTGCTTTTATAGCTCTAGTGATATATTTATCAGCTTTCTAGTGAGCTTCATTTTTTTGCTTTCAGAGCCCTGTATGATCACTAGTTATGCATTGGAATCAGAGCAGACGTTATCGACAATAGTAAAAGTGGTTCAAGAAGAATAGGAAAAAGCTGAATATTCGCTCTTTTTCTATCAAGACTGAATGAGAAACCTCTTTCTTCTTTCTTTTAATCTATTCACTTCTGTAATTCAATACAAACACGGTATTTTTTGCTGGAGACATACTTCTGATATATATAATAGTATTATGAGAACTGATGTCACATTTTTGTGCATCGCATTTTAAGTAAACATTTTGTTTTCTTTATAAGCTTCACTGCAGAGGTTTTCATTGATCTTTCAGTGTCAATGCCTTTCATTTTTTTCTCGCTATGTTGCAATTCATTACAACCCAGACTTATACAAATAGGTTGTGTTACTCCCTCCAATTCAATATGTTCACCATCTTGCTTCAACAAAAATGATTTAACCCAGTATTAGCCTGCCTATTCAGCAAAATCTGTTTGAAGGTGTTCATAATATCCTTGATTACCCTAACTATGCTTATTTGTTGTTGCTAATTAAAGCACCTCATTCTTCACCTCTTCCAAATCCCTAACAAGTGGTGCAAACCTCCTCCATGTATTTTGCCGCACATATCTTTTTTTAAAAAAGAAAGAAATAAATACTTTCTATACACTGAACTTAGTCTCTTATGGAAGATATAGAACATCTGCTATGAATATTTTTCGGATACCAAAATTTCATCTTTTATTTTCTGTTTGGCTTCATATATCTGAGAAATATATTGTTTTATTGCCAAAAACAGACAAAAATGGAACCTAGAGGGTAGCTGATGATAAATGACAGAAATATAATTTGCTAGATAAAATTTCTTTTTCTCTTTTTTATCAGAGCCATTATAAGAATGCGGAGATAATCATAAGCACACCAAAGCAACCTGATAATTGTGTACAGTAGAACAGAAATCTTTAAAAGTAATATGTATAAAGGAAACATAAATACATAAATAAATAAAAGCATGTGGGTAGATGGAGGAATATGAGGGGTAGATGCAGTATCAGTAATGATGATCGCTTCTTTTGAATTAGCAAGGGAACTAGTTAAAGATCCAGTCTCATAATAGTTATTATGGTGATCATTATTTCTAAACTGCTTTGTATGATAACTAACATCCTTGCACCATCAAAAATGGAACTGAAAAAAACAAAACACTTCTTCTCAGTAATGAAAACTATTAATCTTATTTCCCAGCAAGCAAAGATCGTCACCAGAAAGATAACTGATGAACAATACCATGACCACTAATATCAAAAGACAAGTGCAGAAATCCTTGGACAATTATTTAGCTTTATATTAGATAAAGAATAATTTTAACATGAATGGACAAAGTAGAACACTCGGCACAAAAATTATAGCCACAAGAAGTACTCTAAACTATCCTTACTTTTGTTGTCAGTTCTGCTGTTTCCCATTCATTGCAAAATCACTGACTGATTGTTCTATGTATTCTTGAAAAATTTCAAGTATTGCTACTTTACATACATCATAAAAAGATAATAATGTGTTTCTTGGCACTGTAGTGATCAAGAACGAGCAAGCAAGACTTTGAAGGAATATTAAAGAGCAAAGAAATCATAAAAATGCTTTCTTGAGATTACCTCGGTTAAAGGGGATATATTATTGCAGTGGAGATCTTGAGTCTAATATTACAGGATTCTCAGCTAAATAGTGAGACTAAATTCAGATTCTCAGTGAGACTTTTGGGAACTTCAAATGGCTTGTATATAAATATATATATACACACATACATATATGTATAAAATATAAATAAATATAACTAAAATATATAGTATGAATAAAAATACATATAACAAATACAAAGTATACATATAAATATAAAAAATATAAATATAAGAATGGCCTTAAATTCAAAATTAATTTCTTGTAGTGTTCCTTGTGTAACTGTAAGGGTAACTAGCTTTTAACACAATCTAAAAAGTTTGTAAGTCACCTTCCAGCTTATTTTTGGCTTTGGCACATCCCTGCTGTTGTATTTCTCTCGCTGTTACCTTTTCCTGACAACTGTAGGTCATACACAACAGTCTTTTGACCTATAACTTACGGTAGCATCCGCTGGGTTGTATTAAGAATAATTAGGCTTTTTGAGTGTGAACAGAAAAATGTCCAGTGGAGATGGGGTCAAAACATGTAGTTATGTGTACAACAGAAGGGACATATTCAGTAGATAAAACTTGACAAAACAGTATGAACAAACCTTTTTTTTTCCTATTTTTGATATGATTCATTTAACTTTAGATAATATGAAAGTCTATAATAACATGATTATAAATAGGAATCATGGTGATTTGGTCAGAGGCAGACATTTAAACTGTTGATGCCTAAATTAAGACAGAAGTAGGCCTCATTTTCATTCCTTTGTTTGACTAAATCACTATTTCCAACTTTGCTCTCCATGTTTATTGACCTTGTTTTCCAAATTTATCTGTTCAGCTGGCCTTTCATCTTCACCTCTGCTTGAGCATTATCCTTCCAGTTAAGCCTGATTCAAAACCCATCAAGGATGTAACAAGAACTCAGGATGATAAACTTAGGAGTTAGGTCCTTAAAAATAAGATTACTTTCTGTCATAGAAGAGCACAATATTCCTACCTAGTCATGCTTGTTCCTAAACTGATAGTAAAACTTTGCTTTGCTTTGCACTCTGATTTGCTAGCCCGGAACCTGAAACTTGTTTTTTCTTGTATTCAATTAATTTTTACTTGGTCTGAGGTAATTTTCCATTAGAATTCGTAGATTTCTTACTATATCCATAGACTTCTAGTAAGGGTACTTTGCATTTCTTTGGGCTAGCATCCCAGTGTCTACAGTGTTTGCAGCACCAGCACAAACCTGCTCAGGGGACTGCCAGAAAATGCAGATTTAGCATTTTGAAGTTGCACTGAACTGATGTACAGCATGCAGAGCTTGTTTCCTTCTGTGTTTAGGTGATACTGCAAAAGCTTCTGATTCTGTGAACATTTCCTAGCAGATCAATAGTTACCATTTTTAATATGTAATAATATTACTATAGGCATATTGATATATGGCCCTATTTTACAGAAAGATGGTAACGAGCTATCATGATATTGCTATCATTTTATTCTGTAATCAAGGAAGTGTAAAAGGAGCATAAAGGTATCAAGACCCCCTAAAAAAAAAAAAAAAAAAAGTGAAGTAGAGAAGAATTTAGAAGTGATATTGCTGAATTCATACTACAAAGTAATATTAAAAAAAAAAAAAGAAATGAATGAAAGATTTTTAAAGGCACTGATATGACAATAAGTAAGGCATCAAGAGGAAAAGAAGTTTATTATTATTATTATTATTATCAGTGTTATGATTCAGTATTATTTAGTCAGACAAAAATGTGTGAACTTTTCCAAATGTTTTTTAAGAATGGTATAGAAGGATGTTTTTTAGAATTCCTATATTGATTTTTTTTGTGAATTTGGCTTTATGCTAATTCTAACCAGCTTTATTATCAGGAAATCAGCTGAGGAGGAGGACTGTGTTATATGCAGAAAATTGTAAACATGAATGAAAATTCGTTTTTTTTTCCCTCCTTTCCATTTAGCACACTATTTTGAAGGCAGTAACCAGGGATATCTTGGGCACTCCAGACAGAATAGAAATGCGCACTTTGGTAGTAATATAATATTTCAAAATGTGTATGCTGCTCTTTTCAGTTTGACTAAATTTGAATTAATTTGTAGACTGTCTCCCCAATGAGGACCTTAGCCTTCAGTCTGACTTTCCATGAAAACATTTTTTCTTTTTTTTTCCTAGTGATGTTTTTATCTTCAATATTACATTTGGTTTACTCCTCTTTCAGTTTAAATCAGCTGGTGGTGAGGCAACATTATAGATGGCAGTGCAAATGAGATTTTTTTTTTTTAAATACTGCTGTCCTATGAATACAAGAACTTGATTCAGTTTCCTCTAATGTCTTTCAGATGCACTGAGATGATGTCTGAAATGAATTTGACGTCTATTTGGTAAGAAAACTGAATGGCTCTCCTGAATCTTCATTGACTCATACGTAGACACTCATGCTGTAAACACCTAAAGACACATTTGTATGTGTATGTGGGAAGAAACCAGTACCAAAACTTCAAAGCTTAATTCAATGGAAAGATCAGTCAATCAAGTAAGAGACACAGCTGCTTAAAAAAATTGTTTATTGTTTCACTAAATTGTTCATTTTCTCCTCAATCCTTGTTAAATCTACCTACACTTTTTCAAGAATTTTCAGTGTGTAAAATTTTTTTACTAAACAAATTCTGTGGCTGTTTTTCACACTGATTGAATTTACACTGTGGACAAGAATCTTTGCTTAGTGCCATGAAATGCTGGTTCCCAGAGAAGTGTTCTTTTCTGGCTGTGTCCTGCCTTCACAGAAAGCATGGGTGCTGTGTGCTCTCCACAGTTCTCCTTTATCACATTCCTCAAAATATCGAAGTGCACTGCTTTTCCCTTTCACTTTGATTTCCTTTCCTTTCCCTTGGTAGCCATTCACTAAAATTGGTGTCAATGGAACAGTTTTCATCTGTAATGGAATCAGGGCATGGCCTCTAGGGCTAACGTAATGGGAATTATATATCGTATCACTCTTGTATGAAGTCAGACAAGAAGTCATGGTCTGTAAATATATTCTGCCAAAAAAAATATAGGCTGAAACAAACAAACAAACAACGATTGAACCAATTTACTAATTTCTCTAAAAGTTTAATTAAAGTATCACTAAAATAAAGCAAATAAATTTAATTCTTAAATAAATATCAAATTTTTATACTATTAGCAGTTCATTCTATCTTATTTTGAGTGGGCATGAGAGGTCTATATGATTTCTACTCTTTCAAATACAATTGGTAGGAAATTACAGAATGCTGAATAAGCATGTAGTGGCATACCAATTGAATCAGGTATGGAGATTCTCCAAAGTGCTGGCATTTGCTAGGTGACACATGGTTGAAAAATAAAACATTTTGTACATTCATTTTACAACATTTTTGTTTGTATTGTTCTATTTTACAGTGCATATGCAAGTGAGGCAATGATAAATCATGTGAAGGAAATCTTACCTTAACAGTAGCTCTTTTCATTTCCATCTCTCTTTCAGCCCTAACGTTTCTTCCCTGATACTTCCCAGATTCATTTTGAATTTCTCCTTCTGTTGTAGAACACTGCCATTCTACTGGGAATCACATTGGACAGGAGGACTTTATTAATTAAGATATTAGCTAATATATCAGATGTCTACTTCCCAGCTTCATATTTTTAATTTCCTGTATTTTGGGAAATTAAGACAAGAGGGTGGAAGAAAGCCATAAAATTAAGAAAAAAAAATAGAAAAAAAAACCTTCTGAAAAATCTGATGAGTAATAAGGGGCTAAAAAGAGAACTCTAGGAAAAACATATTCAAAAATGAGAATTTTAGGGAAAAAAAAGGAGGACTTCTTGGATATAAAACAGAAAAAAAAAGGACATTAATCATATTTCAATTAATGTAAAGTATTATCATTGAATGTCAATGAATAGAAAATTTGATATTATCATACTAATTTACATTGTGCTGACCACTCTGTTAGGTACAGATGGCACTCTGTAGCAGTAGGATGAGGAATATAAATTGATACATAAAAATTCTGTCTGCCAAATATAAATTATGGTGGAACAGGGAAGTTGGAGGATTTTTATGTGAAATGGGTCAGACTGATTTTGTTGGTCATCACAGAATGAATATATTTATTTGCTGGATACGTTTTTCCTCCTCACAAACTACCCAACTTTATAAGTTTTTCACTGGGTTTTTCACTGTGTCCATTGGTTGACTTGTGGGTGGAAACCTGCATTAGGTTAATATTAGAGATTTTGTGCTTTGACTTTAGAAGAAAATACAGAATCTTGTGATGTGCTTTCAAAATGGGCCATGCCTGATGACTCAGAGTTATGCAACTTTAACAGACTTGAGTATGACTACATGTACCAGCTGAGGAGCAGTTTAGATCTGTCCATGCTCCTTGTTGTTTTATTTAGGCTATTTCTAGCCCTTGCCCTTAGGTCGTACAGATCTGGTCTATGTACCGACACAAAAGGCACTGCATATTGTGACTATTGCTCTTGTTAGATACAAAAGCAAAAGACTAAGAACAAGATAGTAATACACATAGACGTACATGGATTTTCCAGGGAAGCCTGAAAGCCTCCATCTTCCAACTGCTTCTCTTAGGGCTAGTAAGTTTTGCAAATGCCATGGCACACTTCCACCTCCCTATCTTCAAGAATCAGGTTCAGAAGCTGTAGTAAGAAAAGGGAGCAGCTATGCTACTGTGTAGGAGCTAACCTGCATCTCCCTAGCTGAAATCCCGTTTCATTGCCCTTTTACATGTTCTCACACCAGAGCTGTGCCACTTCTCATGCTTTTCAGTGCAGATACCTCGACTTTAAAAGAAGGGTAAGTAAAGCAGCCAATAAAGCCAATTGCTACAAGAACTTCAGGATGCTGTTAAGTGAAGGGCAGTTAATCTTCAGAATACAAAGATGTCAATCACTTTGGTGAAAAAAGCAACTAGAAAGATATTGCAGAAGGTATGGAAAGTAAGTGAGGGAAAGCCATGTTAAATACTTATCAAACATAAGAAGTATGGAAGAGCAGAACAACAGCAAAGCAAGCCATGCCAGTTTTGTCAACCTAACTACTGTTTTCATAAGTACTAGTAATTTTTTTTTCTCCTTAATTAATCTGTCCTTTTCCTCATCTTCTCCTTTTCTTTTGTTCATCTTACTTGTGAGGTGACTCGGTGCAAGTAGACATATTATAAAGCAAGAATTTAGGGTGGGGAAAAGAAGAAGAGAAGCAATGACTCATGAAATAAAAATAAATGGAGAATAAAGTTGGTAATTTGAAAAGGGATATAGAAAGCAAATATGAGTCATGAACTAAAAATAAAGGTAGAATAAATTTGGTAATTTGAAAAGAATAAGGATATAAAAGACAATGAAAAAGAAAGAGTGTATAGAGGAAGAGGAAAAATGATTTAAAAAAAATATAAAGGATTTGTTGTAGTCATGCATACAATTGGGAACTGAGGGAGAAAAGAGGTGTTGGCATAATAGTCATCATACCTGTCAATGTTTGCAGAACAGAAATAACATCATTACCCTCAAATCAGTTCTGTTTCAAATCTTTAATTAAAAGCCTCCGTTGTATTCCCCTCTTCATGAAAATTCTTGGCCTCTCAGAATTGGATCTAGGGAATGAAAAGATTGTTGCTTGAGCACTGGCTTCAAAACTCTTGCACAATGCCTATAAAGGACTTTGTAATATTATTAGACGGAAAGGGAGAAAAGAACTCATGACGTCCTCTTTAGAAGATTTTACATAATAAAGCACTTAAGCATGCTGAAGTTTAACCCCAAATGTACCCAAATATCACAAAATCAAATCATACAAGAGAAAATAAAAGGGTTCTTTCTTTCTTTGGACAAGAATATATTCTGGATGTTGATTAATTGCAATGGATAGACCTTAGAGAGAGATTAACATTATGAATGCCTCATTAAAATAAGGGCATAACACTTTCTCAGAACCAAAATAATAAATTTTTTTAAAAAGGAAAAATCTTTAAAAGACCATAAATCAATATGGTCTTGCAAAATAATGATATTCTGTGCTTACAGAATGTACATGCACACACACTTGTACAAAGAAATGGTCCTTCACAAGACATTCTTAGTCAAGATAAAGGAGACTATGGAAAAGATAGAGTGATAGTTCACAACAATAGTGTAGGAGTGGACAAATAGGAAAATAGGAAAACACAGCACCTATTTTTCTTTGCTTTCCACACTCTAACCCCAACACAGTGCATTCCCATTAACACCTATTCTGGCACTCTTTGGCATTAATGTCATGATAACTGAAGACTGAATATCATAAGACTTAAGAAGAAGTGTCTTGCCAGTGGGGCAAGACAGAGATGTATACAATGTAACTGTCAATGTCTTGAAAACAGGAATTTAATTTAATATTGATGCTTCCTCCCCCTCCCTCCAGCCATGTTTTTACCTGAAAATAGAGTAAATATTTTCTCTCCACTGAAAGGAAGAAAAAGTCATTTAGCTATGTCTCTGTCTCTCTGCTCTTAGAACTGTGAACTGATTCTAACGCTATTAGACATGCCAGAAGCATATTAACATGCATTGCAATCATATTTCATATTCTAAATCATATAGGCAGTAAAGGATGTGAGCTTTTGCAGCTGAGTCTTTGCAGGGGAGCAAAGGCAGCAATTCAGTCAGGACATTAGTCTTTATTCTGGAAAGAATATTTCGACATCCCACTTTACTTCTGCATATTAAAAATAATTAACATGAATATTCTGGAATTATTTGTTCTACTAACTATTCTGTCTTTTTTATACTTTTTGAAACCTATCTGCTCAGCTTCTTTGAATATTTTCATTCACAATTCAGAAATATTTTTCATATTTTCTTTAGTAACCTTTCTTTTATCTCTGTCAGTGGAGAAAGGAGAAGCACTAGAGGGAAGAGTTATTACTCCTTAGATATTTGTCACGAATAACACAGACTGAAAAGGTTAAGTCTGAAATAAATATCTCCTTTCTTACATTATAAGATCATAGAACATTGATTCTATTATTTGATTATTTGATAAAAACTTTAACTTAAAAATATATTTAAATGTATTTATGTGCGATATAATTCCCCAAAGCACAAAAATACCAGCTCTATCCAGGGACATACACAGTAGCCAGCATTCTTGTTCTAGTAACCAGGAACACAAAAGCATGAGGGAGACTTTATTTCAGCTCCTGTCTCCTCTCAGCAATCCAGCTGGCAGAGTTCCTCAATCTCCTTGAAAAACTGCTGGAGAAAATCCAAGTTGCTGTATATATACAAGGAGACTGAGATTTGTAATTATTTGCTTAATTATGGAATGAAAGAAGCAGCTTGCTGGATAGTTTACTACATGGTGTCAGAGAAGGAATGGATTATTTTTTCCTCGTCATTTTCACTGCATCATCTATAACAAAATAAAGCTCCCAATAATAGATGATCTTCCCTGCACACCCCTTACCCTTTCAACAAAATAAAATGAGATAAGAGAGGAGAACAAGGTTATGTCTATACCGTTTCAGGTTCAAGGGATGGATACCTGGCCCAGAGGTCAAGTAACAGTGACCATTGCATCTTATCCTCAAAATTTACAGCTCCTTCTTTAGAAAGATTGCATCTGTATGACACAACACCTGGCTTTGGGTCACCACTGGACTCCATGTAGTGCCCCTGTTGCTGTATGGTAAGATAATCTTTTGTGTACTTTCCTCATTTCACTGTCAAAAATAATGTGAGGATGGTGTGGCAAGCCGCCAAAGTGTGTGTGAGTTTTTGCTTTTTCTCTTTTCTTTTGGTATGAATCTGAAGGCATGCACTGAATGTGTCATGCTGTGGCAGGATAGCATGAGGGATTATTTGATGAAGAAAAATGTAAGTTGGAGAAAGCTTAGAGCAGTGTTATCCATACTGCTTTTGGTGGTGGTCTCTGGAGTGAAGT
This sequence comes from Tinamus guttatus, assembly GCF_059628265.1. NCBI lineage: Eukaryota > Metazoa > Chordata > Aves > Tinamiformes > Tinamidae > Tinamus > Tinamus guttatus. The sequence goes on from NW_028288643.1 coordinate 1,750,915, forward strand.
ATTGACTGAATGAAGACTAGGCATTGTTTTGTAGAAAGGTAGTTGGATCTAGGGAGCAAGCTAACGTATAAGCAGCAGGAATGACCGGAGATGCATTGCTTTGCCTGCTACTTTTACCTTTTTTGTCTAGCATGATAGAAAAAGATGTCTATATTTGTCTGCAGCTCCATACTAGTCATGCCAGTATTAGTACAAAAGCTTAGTAGCATTAAATTACTTGGTGCTAATGTGATACTTTTGGAGGTATTGTTACTGCAATATCATTGGTGCTTCTGGCTGTACAAAATACAAACTCTGATTTAAATAGTTTGGGTCTATTCACATGCTAATTGACAAATCAGTACAGATGTAATGGCTGGCAAGACCTTAGCTGCTGAATGGAACAGATGATATCTGTGTCCTCCTTTCTGCCTTTTCCTCGGTGAGAGCCAGATGGATGTTGACAGAGAGAAAAAGGCATCTCATGTGTTCCTCATTTTCATTAGGAAATCAGTCTAAACACTACATTGAAAGGATCCTCCAAGTCTTCTGGCTAGGGTTAGACTAGGACTAGAACAGGTCTTTTAGTCCATTTCTCTGTCTTTTTAGTCTATTGTTCTGGTGGAAGAGCACCTGTATTCGCCTTCTAGAGAAATTACAGAAATGTTTACAAATGCACTACAGTCAACATTAAAACTATTTTAGAGGTTCTGTTAATAGAGACAAATTTTCAGTTTGATTCCTGCCTTACTTTTATGCCTGGTGTTAAAACTGTCCATGGATGGAAATGTACTTGGTATAAATTAATACAAAGAAACATCAGCTTACATTTGTAATGCTAGTAATCCTATTCTTGGGTCTCCTGTTTCATAGGTCAAAATGAATCTTACATTTGTTTTTGAGCATAAGAAAAAAAATAGGAAAAAGAAATCCACAATTCCTTTCCAAACTATTCCAAACTCTAGACATCTTTACCAAAATAAACTCATATGAAAAAAAGGAAAATAGAAAAAAAAAAAAAAGATTTTAAGAAAAAAATCAGTACCTTTCCTCTGCACAAAAGAAGTCAGTTCATAAAATCAAAAGTCTCAATTTCTTCAGCCTTTACCCAAATTAATTTACCCATTAAAATTCTACATTTCTATCTTTTTAAAATGTTACCATTCTGTGAATCTATTTTAGTTTCTCTCTCAGTTGTCTTTCTAAGCATAAAAGCACTGCTTTCATCATCTGGACTGCTGCATCTATAGCTTTCCTATTTTTTTTTTTTTGACTTTGTATGTTGTGACAAAAGAAGCCCTTCAGACTATTACTGCAATGAGTTTTCACTTCATAGTTTGTAAGAAAAGTAGCATTAAAGGATTCTCATTAACTAAAATTTTAGTTAGGCACTACTTGGTTTTGATTATTCTAAAGGCCCAAATTTAAACAAAATTGAAGTCAAAGGCAAGAACATTTTCCTAACATAAACATTCTGGCTAAGAAGAAAGTGTTTGAGAACCAGCTACAGGTATGCTGTAAAACAATACCTTAGATTGAAGTTTTATTTCACGTTATAAAAGTATCCTAAAGTATGTCGTGTAAGTACTAGTACTCAGTAAGTGTAAGTACTCAGTACTAGTGTATATTAAGAATTTATGTAACTTTAACGGCCTAATCATTTGAGGGGAGGGTGATGGGACAAATTAATGTATGGCATTCCCAAGTATTTTTTGGATATCCCTTCTGAAAACTGATTTTCCTCTCCTAAAAGAAATCTAGCTGAAATTAGTAGAAATCAAGCAAATCCACAAGCCTGACCCCCTATATCAGCTTACATAATATTACTGACCTTACGGTCTATAGGATGACTCCACTCACATGTCAGTTAGACTTACTTTTTGCATAGGGGTGATGTTTTAGTTATGTTGTCATTGGTCATTCAGATACGTCACTCATTTTCCATTAAGATCTTCCTGGTGGTTGGTATTTTAGTTTTTGCAATACTTAATTACCTTTTCAAAACATAAATCTTAAACTTAAATCTCCATATGAAAGGATTTTTCTAAGGCAGCAATTTCAAGAAAGTAAGTGTAAACAGATGTACCTATGAATCTGTTACACTATCTGCATGAGTTTTATATTGGAAGTGACCATCAGTAAAAAGAGGTAAAGACTCTTTGAGACATAAATACGAATCACTATAAAAATCAATATATATTTACTCTGTTGAAACAATTCATTTGATTGCTGTACTTTTTTTCACCAGTCCTCTTTTGAGACTTCATTAAGGTTCTTAATGTAAAAAGTTTTTTTTTTCTTAAAAAGTAGCAGTACTTAGGGGCTATTGCTATTTATACACTTCCATTAAGAAGGAAATGAGTGGAAATGCTTTCAATTGAAATGCTAATAGGAAGAAAAAAAATAACTTAATTTTCCATGAAGGAAAAGTCATTTCTGCTTATATTAAGTATCTGTATGAAACATTATTCTTCACTTCTTCACTTCAAGACATTTCTTTTTTTTAATTTAATAAATCCATATTTGCTCCTCTTACTAATCAATATGGCTTTCAGAGATAGTGTCAACTGTCATAAATATAGTTACTTCTTTGTATCTCTTCAGTAAAAGCTTGTATATGTGATACATAACATATATTGACTGGAATTAATATTACTGAGAATAGTAAGAAGCTGTTTCTTTACAGATTGAAAAACTGACAGTACGAACTAGCGGTCAAAGATATATGGGCAAAGGAATCAGTGTCCTATTCCAAAGCCAAAGTAATTTTGGTCTCCTTTCATTGACTTCAAAGAGCATTGGAAATAGCCATTGCAGAACAGTAAAAGATTTTTTTTTTAATCAAATACAAATTAGAATTTCAAATTATCCTTACTTTATTGATGTGGACATAGGATATAGATGTATTTTTAGGTAGCTGAATTCTTAATATTATGTGCATGCATGACAACAGGCCAAATCCCTCCCATCAGACCAAGTTACCAATATTCAGAAACCTCAGGCCCTTTGAAATGCCCTAGGATACCCAGAGCCTTTGGTACCCTTTACCAGAGTAAATTTATGAATACCATCAACTTCGGGTTGACGGTTGACATGAAACTGTAAAAGATCATATTCTCCTGAATATGATCCTTTGAAAAGGCTAGACCTTCTAATGTACCTTGGAAGGTGTCAGGACTGGAGGGAAAAAGACTAATCACACAGGATCAATAGTAATAAACATTTTGTGATTTTTAAAACACTTTAAAATTAAGTACATATTTTACAGATTTTTTTTCCAGAATCTGTCATGTGAGATGGCATATTTAGCATGAAACTCCGAGCCATTTTAGCAGACTATTATGAAGAATGGCTAGAAGCCTTGTTTTCCTCTTTTAGAGATAAATGCCAAGATTCCTACTAGTAGGATGAGGCTTTAAGCTGGAAAAATAAATACAACTTACTGCTTTCCTCAATCTGCAAAATGTAGATGTAGATAATCAAAAATTTGTATCAAAATTTCATATAACTTTCAGGTAACAGTACTATGAATTTAGAACATTTTAACACTGTAGTTTATGAGTCAAGATTTGTTCATTGCTTTGAATTTCCCATTGTCCTTTAATCTTAGGAAGGATCCCTCTCTCTCCCTTCATTTCCTCTCCTCCCCAAAGTATGCATAGAGTGTAAATGAAATATATAAATACAACATATGCAATATGCAATATGTTGTAGATTTGGAAGGGTAAATGAAATAGAAACAGTCTTTTTCTCAGACAAGCGGCACATATACAAGCACTGACAGAAATCTGTTACTTAAAAAGCCCACAATTGATCAATAATATTCAGTGACCCAAAAAGGTATTAAGCCTATCATTTCAGATCAGTTAATATCAGTGGACAATATTTTTTGTACAAATGAGACTGCACCTAATAATGGTAAAAAAAAAGAAGGCAAAATGGTAAGCGTTAAGAGGATCAGCAATATCCTTTGCTATATTGCTTAATATCCAGCAATATAGAACACAGAGTTTTATTCTTAAAGATTTTTATGGGGGAAGAAAAAAAAGGGCTGTCAGAAATGGGTAGGAAATCAGACAGCCTTCATATAGTCAAATGGAAGCTCTTTGAAAAACTGATTTTCTTTTAAGAAGGCAACATGACATAGAATGAGAACTGGCAAGTCAGTCTGAGGGGATGGTAGGTCTTGAGGTTTCAAAGGAGCTTTTTCTTTGGCAGAATCTTTATTGAAATGCAGTGAGCTGGGCATCAAATCATGTTTAAAACTATTGAGGATTTCTGACTCTGCAGAAAAGAGTGAGAGTTCCTCATTCATCCTGCAGGTCATGATTCAGGTTCTGTTTAGCTTAACTCTTGCCTCAAGTGGAAAAGGAGAAGTGACTTAGTCATATAGAAGAAACAAGCTGTTAGCTTTATTCCCTCCAGTCAAGGTTTATTATAAAAAAAGAGGTGTGAATAAACTCACTGAAATTCATAATGTTACACTATCCACTTTTTCTGAAGATTTCAACTACTCTTTGAGAAGTGTATGGTTCATTTTATAATGTAGAAAGTCATAGAAGTGGTAATTTGCACCAATTTTAAAAGAAATATCTTCAAACTAAGATTTTGTTCAGGGTAAAACTAGGGATAGATATATCCATTGAAGGATTAAAAAAAATTCATCAACAGGTATTGGTAATGAAGTTAATTTTCCTAATTCCTTTTTTTTTTTTTTTTAATTAGGAAATGGAAGCTGGAGGTCCAATCGATCACATCTCTTACTTTGCAAAAAGAATTCTCCTTGTTTTATTCTTACAAGTTGGTGTATTCAGTAAGGATTCAAATTTCTTATTAAGAAACATCTACGTCTTAACAACAAAAAGTAGATTGTGGAGTATTTCGTAATTACATTTTACATAAGTGGGGTAACATCTTGAAAACTGCTTCCTTTTTTTCCCTTCTTTTTTTCCTCTGGCTTCTTTTCCTAGTAAAAGTTATCTTGCTCACAAAACATTTATGACATTTCTTAACCTAATTCTGATCCTTGAGATCAGACCCCAATTCAGATACTTAGGAGTGGTCAAGCATTGGAACAGGCTGTCCAGGGAAGTGGTGGTCTCTGTCCCTGACAGCGTGCAACAAATGCGTAGATGAGGCACTTAGGAACATGGTTTAGCACGCATGGTGGTGATGGGTTTACGGTTGGACTTGATGATCTGGAAGGTCTTTTAGAACCGTAATGATTCTATTACTCTATGATCATATCATATATGAAGCATCTGAACTATCTGAATTAGTATATCATCGTAAGTATCTGAAAAAGGTAAAGAAATGCTATAGATGTATATGACATATACATGCACACATGCATGTATATACAGAGATACATATATCTTCATATATAAAGGACTATTCACGTATAAGGACTATTCATATATACTTATACTTTGGAAATACCCTGCACTAGGGCGAGAAGACTTAGATCACAGGCTATTTATAGAGTGCATTCTGATGAGAGGCACTGATACAGGTGGGATTCATGCTTGCCAAGTTGACTTAATTTCAAATTATAGCATTTGTCACAAAGCAAATCATATTACAGTGAAGAAAAACAGTAAATATTGAGAGTATTGCTACCACCTTCAGCTGGGTCCAAATTTTACCCTAAATGTTTACATTTACATTGGGCATCAATTGTAGTTGAAAATCCTTTGAAATTTAAAATATACTAGAGACAAATGTTATTGACCTACTGAACAATAGTATTGAGTTAAATAGGGGCCATATGTACCCTGCATCTTAAGAGCACTCCCAAGAGTTATCCTCAACACTGCACTGTTCTCTGTCTTTCCCACCATGACTATGGTGGCACTATTCTTGACATACGTACAAAATTAGGCCCAAAGAATGAAGATGCAACAATCCATCAGAATTACATCTGTATTTGCTTTTCGTTTACCTAGGATATCTAAATCCCTCACCTGTATGCTTTTTCTTTGTACTAGAAATAAACTTCCCGCTTCTAGGTCCTTAGATCATGGCTGCTTAGAGAGAAGGAGTTATGTTTCAAAGTATTCTGAATTATATTTAGCAGCACATCCAAAATGATAAATTACAAAGTGAAAATTGGACAAATCATGCATCTTTCTCTAGTGTGTTTTTCAAATTTTCCCAATAAAGCAAATTTCTGAAATTTCTGCCAACATGAGAAGGCTGCAGGCAATATTATGAATACAACTGCACAGTATCTAGCAGATTTCCTCCAAAAGCAACTAAATAAATTAAACATGATGTGGGATTTAGGCTATATTCTAAATATATATGTGGATCCCACTCTACAAAGGCCAAAAGATGTTTTCCAGTGGCTTCAGAAGGTCAGGATTTCATGATTTTGTATTGCACATTCTCTAAATTATGCAGATTATTCTGAGCTCTGGACTTAAGTCAATAAGATTCTAATTGATTGCCTAATGAGTTTCTTTTTACTTTAGATTTACTTTAGATTTTTAAATAATGAGTACCTAATGAATTTGTTAGCTATAAAGGTAAATTAAACAAAACAAATTCTAAAGTAATTATATTTTTAAAAATGAGTTTGAAACATTTACAGAATGTAGGCATTGCATACTCAGCTACATAGTTATTTCTGAACTATGAATAGAGTCTGAAACTAACTCAGAATATTAGTGATATTCAGTCAGGGACTCCCCTTATAACATTAAACTTCCAAGAATATATTACCAGAAGGTAGCAAATTTAAAAGAGAATTGCAAGCTATTTCTTTCTAGATTTTAATTGAAAGTGTAGGATAGCTAATGCATTAATTCTTTTAATACATAAGAATAGCTTTGAATTTTCGATCCATTCTGCTTGACTGTTAGCATACTCCTTTGCACAGTTCTGGACCATTTCAATAATCACCGTTTCAGGCAATGCCAAAGTGTCGATGACAGCACAGGTAAGGAATTGGTCATAGTAAGCAGTATAGATGTGATAATTTGGTAGAGCCTGGGTGAAGGGAGAAGGAGTTTAACCATATGGACGTAGACCATCACATTATAGCTATGTTCAAAGTCAGCATACTTGCCCTGACCCTTTTAAGTTTTTATACTAGGCATAGCCCCAAGATCCCCATCTCCATGTTTATTTCATGAAACAGCTCCTTCATACCTTCTTCCTACTTGCTCACATCCAGAAGATTGTGAAAGGAAGGTACCTAAATAACTAATCTCTTACACCTTGGTGTGATCCCTAAGCTGCTGTTGGTCAGAGTACTTAATCATGCCCTTGAATCAATGCCTGTGCAACACCAGCAGCACAATTCACTGTTACATACACCATGACTATATAAAGGGGAATATAAAGGGGAATCGTTAAGACAGAATTATTTAATTCACCACCATTACTTTTCAAGAGCACACATATGAATGGAGGATTCATCAATTTTCCTTTGTCCATTTTGACTCCAAATCTATAAATACCAGGAAACAAAACTGAGCAGATTTTTTTTTTCTTGTTCTTGAAGCTTATAGGCAGAGTGTTGACAAGTAACTCAGAATATCCCCAGAGGTAGCATTTCTACAAGTGAACAAATTTTTATCATTTAGCTAAGTTGTGGAAGAAAAAAAAACAAACAAATGAACAAACAAACAAAACCTGGCATTACTTTCAGATTTTTTTAGATGGAAGGGAGAAATGTAATTTCCCGTGTAGCTAATAAAATATGTCTTAACTTCATTGATGAAGTACAGTTCAGCTCTAGAATTCCCTAAAATATCAACTGACTGATTAAAAGGATAAATGTGTACAAGTGTTCATTAATTAAAGTATTATAAAAATGCATTATTAGTATGTATATGTTTTTATGTAAAATGCTACAGAGGAGCACTTAAAAAAAAGAGCTCTTTGGAGGAGAGGAGGGGAGAGGAGGGGAGAGGAGGGGAGAGGAGGGGAGAGGAGAGGAGGGGAGGGGAGAGGAGGGGAGAGGAGGGGAGGGGAGGGGAGGGGAGGGAAGGAAAAGGAAAAAAAAGAAAGAATTCAGATAGTGGAATCATAATGATTTTTTTTTTCTCGTGTCAATAATACATATATGTAACTTCTAATATTTTGCTATTTCATGTTTTCTTGGCAGTTCAATTACCGTGACAACATAACAACAACCAAACTTATGTGAAATTATTGAAAGTTCAGTTCATTGATTTAGAAGAGAATTAGTTTTCTTTGTGATTTTATATATACTTTCAAAATGAGAAATAAATAAAATAGCACAAATAAAATGTTCCAGTTGGTCTAAATCACAGTAGTATACCTTCAGAGTTTTTTACCTATTTAAAATTGTCACAGCAGGACTTGTTTAAAGTCAATTAAACTTTGAAAAAAAAAGTGAAAATATATTTTTTTTTTCAAAATGTTTATGTTACATTTGGCTAAATCATTTTAAGGATGTTTGTGAGAAATCCCAGAAACTTAGGTGAACTAAGTTCACCTTCAACTGCAAGTGTTTTTCTCACACTGTAGTAAAGATGACACATTCTCTTTTCAAAGGGAACAAATGGATTTTTTTAAATGTATGTTTTTCCTAGAAACCTTCCTACTTTACATTACATATACATTACATCTTAAGTCTCTTAGGTGGTGTTATTCCATAAACATATGTATACGGTTTCCATGTTGTTCCACAATAATTTCTCTCTAGCAAAAACTGATGGTAGAAAAATGGCAATTTATTTTGTGTATACAGAAGAGGCATTTATTGATGTCAGAAGTCTGGATTAGAGTTCAAACTGGTCATTCTTCTTAGATGTTTGAGGGATTACTTTTATTTAACAGTAGGTATTATCACAACTGTAATTACTTCGCAGATAGTATTATTATTATTATTAAGAATCACCAGAGCAATTTGAATTTATTTGATAGCCATTACTATTATAAGCCTTTAAATATGTTCTATACTTGAATTCCAATCACAGAAAACAAAGGAGTTTAATAAACTGTAGTGGAAAATACTAGCAATGACGTAGGGATCTGAGAATGTGATTTTTGCATGCTAAGGGAACTGCTTTGTGAGGGAAGCAGTATTGGTCAGAGCTATGTCCCTTTGTGCCTTTACAAAACCAACCTATAGGATTTCTGATGGATTAAAGGGATTTCTAGATGACTGTGAAGTAATCCTATAAGACTCAATCATATGTAACATTGTCCTACAGGATTTGTGAAGGACTAAAATGTTATACTATAAGACGAGCAATGTATCCTTCAGGAGCTGTAAAGAGATGTAAGTCTAACTCAGTAGATATTATGTTGAATATAAGTCACTAGACACAGGACACATGGAAAATATTTAATCCATGTAACTACCCTAATGGATAAATCTCCCTTGGTTACTACTTACTCAAGTAGGTATTCCAGAGTACATAGTCGTGAGTAATTCATTCTGGATTAAAGGGTAGAGTCATGTTTTTAACCTCTAAATCTTTTATTTTGTTTTGTTTCATTTTGTTTGGCAGTTGTTATTGCTATTCAAGTAAGGCAATTCTCTGGATATTCTCTGCATCATACTTTTCCTTTTAATTAATAATCAACATAGAAAGGACACTGTTTTCTGTCCACTGCCCAACCATAAATTTACCACGAATTGCAGAATTACCTAACTCACAATGAAAGAAAAGATATCTACTGTTTGGAATTAGTTACATAGAAATAGACCTAATGATACAGCAAGTGATAAGAAATGTTACAGTTTAAACACATTCTATTTATATCAATATTATATCAAATGCAGATGCTATTCTGGAAGCCACAAGTTTTATACATATATACATATACTCCCATACTTATACATATGTATACATACACGCGCACACATATATAATTATACATACACAAATATACATCTATGTATGCAATCTTATATATATAAACAGGAGCTCTACAATATAATATTATAACTTCTGTACTTAGAGCAGTTAGATTAAAAAAACATTTAACATTGGTGTTTACTAATTGTCTTTAATCAAGACAATTAAGGGTATTTTAGTTTGTAAATAAGTCTCTATTGCTATCAGGAAAACACTGTAAATTTTGAATTAAATTTAACTACATATTCAGAGTATAGTTCAGTTCAGAGTATAGTTTAAGTAACTGAAAAAGCTGTCTACCGGTGAACCAGTGAGGAAGATGCATTAACTCCATTATTGTCAAGGAAGATCTAGTCAGCACATGTAATAGAATTTGACAAGTTATTCATCTTACTGCATTTTTAATAAGATGAGAAGCTCTCTGAGTTCCCCAAAAATTGTGGTGGGAAGGGTTGTTGCCTAAATGTAAGTATCTAATATCATTTGAAACATCCTAGAGTATTTAAGTCATATTCAGGGAACAGGAAGATATGTCATAGGACTTCTGGGAGGGTAATTGTTTTCTCAGCAGGAAACTGGGAGTATTTTAGGGCATCTCAAATGGCACTTCAAGTGTTTATGTAGGAAACTAGATCAAAGCTTACCTTTCTGATAACTATAGCAGGCATTTAGAAATCTAAGTCATTTATACATTCCTACACTGTATACAGGTGCATAAAAAAATATACAGGACCATGCAGATTTATAGTGCCATGCAGCTGGAAATAAGTCACGAGCCCTATGGGAGCTGGAGATCTGAGGATGTCAAATCAAACTGAATCAAAACCACAAATTGTCCAGATTTAAGTGACTATATCTCTCTCTCAATTCCAGCCACTACAACAGTAAATAGCAGTAAGAGGAGCTAAAATAGAATACAAATTCCATTTAGAGATAATGATGAAAGAGCAAATAGGAAGGACTTACTCTTTAAAACAGAGTTTATAAATAAATTCACTTAGTATGCCCTCGTTTAATTTTTCTCACATACTGGTATTGTGCAGTACTGAAAATGATGTATGAGTTCATGATTCAAGAGTTAACCTGAGATTATTTCTCAACAAACAGTATTAAAATACTGCATTCGTGGATCAGTTATTGGTCTTAAGTTATTGGTCTTGTCATGTGCTCTAGGTGACCCTGCGTGTGCAGGGGAGTTGGACTAGAAGATCTCTAGAGGTCCTTTCCAACCTTAACAATTCTATGATTAAGTACTGAAAGGAGGAAGAGAAAGAAGGGTACATCATTTGTGAAGTGCCATATGTAAAAATATATTTTCTGAGTTTTAAAGCTAGTATGGGGAATGGAATAAAATGTTTAACTAACTGATTTATTTTACAGCTATACCTAGTTTGCTACACTCAAAGATGAAAAAAAAAAAAAAAAAAGAAAGAAACAAGGAATCATCACAGTATCACAGTTCACTGAAATCAGTAGCAGTGCTCCCACAGAGATCAAGTGACTTGAAGTGGTCCTATGGTACCTGACCTGAAGATTTAAATTAAATAAATTATCATAAAAATAGGATAAATAGAAATAGCATTGAAGAAAAATACCAGAGTTTTATACTTGCAGGGAAAGGAAAATTCCTTCAGTAAGTGGAATTCTTTCTGTTTATTCTAAATGAATCGTATGAGAAGTTTAATTTGAATGGGAAAAAAAAAAAAAAGCAGGTTTCTGGATGGCTTAGAAAAAGATGTTTTCATAATGGCAAACCCTAATGTTATGATTGCTTAGCATATATTAGAATTTATCTATGTGGGTTCAAAAATGTATTTAATTTTGTAAATTCTTGTTTGGCATTCTGGCAGAATGGGGTTGTCTGGAGAGATCCACCTACACAAATAAAAAAGAAAATTGAAAAAGGTATTAGAACACATGAGATAGAATAATATTTCATTTCAATAGACTCACTTTAAAAAAATACGCTAGTTAAAACTCAGTGCTTTCCTTGCTTGGATTCATATATTTATAAAGGAGTTTGAAGCTACTCAATTTCTTATAGGACAAAATAAAATGAAATTCTGCCAGTCACTTGATAGAAGGAGACAAGGTATTATATAAGGATTTTAAATTTTTTTCACATTTTATTTCCATATTGTACACCCATTATTTGCTAACAGAAATGTAAGACTGGAATTGCATGGGAAAATATCAAAGTGCTCTCAAAGTAGTGAGGTCAAAGGAAAAAGGAGGATTACTTGCAGGTATTTTTTAGGTTTGCTTTTGATATAACTTTGATGCCTTCTCCTAATTCTTTCTAAAGTTCCTTACTTAACTGCCAGGTAGTCCTTGAAAAGTCTATTTTAAATAATATATAAATAAGGCTGGAGTTTGACACTGGTCTGTAGTGACAGGGTTGCTGGACTGTGAGGGTACAAGTGACCATCTTATTTTGCTGAAATAAGTAATGTTGCTCTTTATATTTTTTAAGGACATGCCTTAAGGACATTTTTAAGGAAAGTTCCTTTTACTATGGAATATGTATATTTTTCCTGGATAAATATTTCTACCAACTTCAATTTTGTAAAATATATACTTAAGATTCAAGATAAGATTTAAAATAGTTTATACAAACTGTTCTAATAAATTGGTGTACATGTTTTAAATATAACTCAATAGAGAACTCAGAACCAACTATTTAGAATAACTGATCTAGATTTTTTGCTGCTGTTTGGCTGCTGTGCAGAGAAGACAATGTCAATAAAGCAATGGTAAAGCTTCTGTTTTGAAAAGTCCAGGACCATCTTGCCATCATGATTCAAAGCCCACTATGAACACTGTAATCAAAAAATATTTTTAATAAAATATTTGATGCCCATACATATACAAATATTTGATGTCTGTTTTAATGACTGTATATAGAAATTATCCACCTTGCATGCAATTTTTCAGTCTTAATTGCAAGTAAAAGAACAGATGCTTGTCATAATAAAAATTCATTGATATATTTTTTTTCATACATGCAGTTCAATGAGATAACCTTGCTTTTTAGCTTTGTTTTTAGATTTTGTTAGAGTTTCATTTCTTTAGCAAAAAATGAACACTTAGATTGAGATTTAATCGAAAATCATACTGTATGATACTTCTCTCAAGAAATAAAGCTATTTGAGCTTCAGGTGATGAATAAGCTCCAGAAGTGTGGATTGGATGAGTGGACAGTGAGGTGGATTGAGCTCTGCTGGCTGGCAGAGCTCAAAGGGTGGTGATAAATGAGGCTAAGTGTAGTCGGAGGCCTGTGGCCAGTGGCCTCCTCCCAGCATCAGTGATTTGGATGAGGGCACAGGGTGCACCCTCAGCAAGCTTGCAGATGATACCAAACTGGGTAGAGTGGCCAAAACTCCAAAGGACTGTGCTGCCATTCAGAGGGACTTAGACTAGTTGGAGAGTTGGGGAGAGAGGAACCTCATAAGGTTCAACAAGGACAAGTGCAGTGTCCTGCACCTGGGGAGGAATAAAACCAGGAAAGCAGCTCCGCAGAGAACGATTTTGGAGTCCTGGCTGCCAACAAGTTAACCATGAGCCAGCAATGTGCCCTCAGGACCAAGGCCAAGGCCAATGGGATCCTGGCCTGCATTAGGAGGAGTGTTGACAGCAGGTTGAGGGAGGTGATCTTCCCCGTCTACTCAGCGCTGGTGAGGCCACACCTGCAGTATTGTGTGCAGTTCTGGACTCTTCAGGATAAGATGGACATGGAACTTCTAGAAAGGGTCCAGCGGAAAGCAACAAAGATGATTAAGGGACCGCAGCATCTATCTTTATGAGGAAAGATTAAGCGAGATGGGCCTGTTTAGCCTGGAGAAGAGAAGACTGAGAGGAGATCTGATCAATATGTATAAGTACCTGAGGGGTGAATGTAGGAAGAATGGGGCCAAACTCTTCTCTATGGTGGTCAGAGACAGGAGAAAGGATAATGGGTACAAACTGAAACACAGAAAATTTCCTCCATGTGAGGAGGAACTCTTTTCCTGTGAGGGTAGCAGAGCCCTGGAACAAGCTGCCCAGAGAGGTTGCAGTCTCCTTCTCTGGAGATCTTCAAAACCCTCCTGAATGTGACCCTGTGGCACTTGCTCTAGGTGGCCCTGCTTGAGCAGAGGTTTGGACTAAATGATCTCCAGAGGTCCCTTCCAACCTTAACCATTCTGTGATTCTGTGTGATTAATAATTAAGACCATCCTATGAGACCCATATGACATAGAACTCTTTTAAGTAATAGTCCTGAAGGAAACCTCTGGCATATATTTTCAGAAGGCCCAAATATCCAGTAAGTAGTTGTCCAATATTTGTTGTATTACATATTTTATAAATATCAGTGCTGCATGTGACATGCATGGCCTCTAAATTGAAAAACTGCACATGTGCAGAACTGTGGCCATACACAGAGGTTAACAAAATATGGTGCTAAATACAAATGAAATTTGTGTTTTTACAAATATTTAAATGTTTATAAAGGTTTAAAATTAGGAGAAAAATGAATTTTGGTAACAACTTGATACTTTTACTTTCTGTGGAATCTGATGTACCACTACTACAGTTTTATAGGAATACGTGTGTGCATATGTGTTTCTCTATACACTTACATTTTCTTTGAGTGAAAAAAAAATCCCACTGCAAATTGCTGACAAATGTGAACAGATTGTCTCTGACCTTTTCTGCTCATGCAGCAAAATTAACTTTGGCAGACTTTTGTATGTGATGAACTGTTAACTCTGGTTTTTTATATAAAACAAGAATGTGAATTATAACACTATTGACTTAAAAAAATTTGACTTTTTTGATGTTGAAACTTCAATAGTGTGTACCTATTCTGAAGTATTGGTAGTTATTCTGTTATACAACTGTTGGATAGTAAAGACTATTGTACAAATGAAAGTTTTTTTTTTTTTCCTATGGACTAGATTAAGTCATACTGTGTTTATTTTAAAAGATTGTTTGTAACCCCTTGTAATCTTCCCAACTTTAGCAGATAGACATGTTCCATGAAATGGCTAAGCCACTTCAGTTCAACAGTCCTCAGTTTTGGGGATCTACAGCACAGTTTTCCAAATCTGAACTCTCTGAGGCCAGCACTTTTGAAGCACATCAGAGCTATTTGGACTTCTACAGTAATGTGAAATAGTTAATGAAAAATGTATTTATGTACATAAATATATGTACATAAATGTGCATGATTTACATGTATTTTGTAATTTACAAGTGTACCTCCTTCAGCTATAAAGAAAATTTAGGAGAATGGTTTTATAGATGTTTACATATCATGAAAAATAAATGAAAAATCCTATTCTGCTTCTTTAACAGTGTGGTACGTCCTATGTTCTCTATGATTTCTGTAGAACCTGTACTCAGGTATTTCAAAGATTCTCTTACTGCTATTACTTAATTTTTTATCTTTCCTTTTATCTTCTTTTTGGGGGAAGTGCCAAAATAGTTTAGGCTTCTAATTAGATATAGTTTTTTTTGTTTTATCAGTATCATTTTTCCTTTAACTCTAGGTTATATTTCCAACTACTATGGCCTTTGTGAAAATTATGTCAGATAAGAATGAATAAACAAGGTAACAGAAGACGTGCATCTCTTACCTGTGTTGCCACACAAAATCAGTTGCTCAGTTATACATGTGTTCTCCACTCTTTCCTGGAACATAGCCAGTTTACACACCCAGAATTGGTGTGTGTGCGCGCGCGCGTGTGTGTGTGTGTGTGTGTGTGTTTGTTTTGTGGTGAGTTTGGGTTGGGTCTGTGAAGGAATTCTTTCTCCCAAGGTCAATATTGATTATGTTAATAGGCTGTTTTCATGCTCACAAAGTGATATGGTACATATTAAGAGGTAAAACTCTTTGTGATGAAATATTCCTTTTTCAACTCCACATGATTCATTACCTTTCCCTCTATGAGAAATGTTATTCTATTTTTATTTGCTTTTTAGTTTGTTGTTAGCTCTGAGATGCCAGTGAGAATGTGATGTCCAGGTCTTCAGTGTTATCTTATCTTAGGAAAAGCTGAAGGGTATCCGATGCAGTCACACTTCCACTTGTGTAGTGTGTACTTGTACATCCCTAGTAACATAGATGTACCAGTCCCTGCTCCACAGTTGTTTAAAACTCATTTAACTTCTGGTTGTATCTATTTTTTATGCCCTCAGTCAAGTTACAGATATTGCTTCTTGCTGTTGACTGATCAGTTACTTAAGCTTTATATCCTTCCAGGATTTTATTTTCATCACAGTCTCCTATCTAGTTTTATTTTGTCTTACGTATTTTTCATTGAATCTGTTGAAGTTTGCTGCTTTGTCTTTCATAGGCTTGTAATCCCACTTTCTTCTTGGTCACAAAAAGGTATGTCTCAAACAACCCAAGGACATCTTTTCTTTGTGGTCTTAATATCTTTTATGCAATGTTCATTGTTTCATAAAATGATTTTTGATGCTTTATTTTTCCCATCCAGTGATGAAACTCTTTTCCTTTTTTCTATCCAAAGAATAATGGCATATAAACAAAAAGAAGTTTCATGCAAATAAGTAGATGAAACATTTACAACAAGTTCAAATAATAATGTATGATAACAAGATTTTAAGCCTCCCTCTAAGACCATGATTCCTCTTTGTGTTTTGTATACTCATTTACGTGTATGAAAAATTAACAGTGAAATGAAGTCAGCTCTTCTCTGAACTGACAAGCTTTTATTTATTATTCCCCTAGTTCAATGATGAAAAAAAACACTTAAACTTTGAAGAACTGAAATAATTACTCTCTACCTGTGTCTTTCTTTATAGTATATGATTTTATAATATGGTTCCTACCCAACACCAGTACCTTAATCACATTATTTACTTCATTTTCATTGTAAACACAGAGTAACAGACTCATTGGACAGATTTTTTTTTTTTAATGAAGAAACTCTGATAACACACATTTATGAAAGACTAGATATTAATTACTATGAAGATAATGTCAGAACATAATAAGAAAGCTTGCACCATCTTAAAATAATGGAATTATTCCTCATTATTGCTATACCTTAATGTATTTATATATTGTATTTCGAGACAGATAACATCTTGAGAGTTATCCGTACTAGAGGATATACTTCTTGCTCTGTATGCTAATATATTCTGGATATATGATCATCTGAGATTATAAACCAAAAGCAACATGATTTTAAGCAATTTGAGCACCCTGCTCCAGCTGGAGTTTGTCTGAACTTTGGAAACATAAGGGCACAGCCTCCTTTTGAAGACTATCGTGCTTGCTAGGATAAATAGCGTCCCTTTAATTATTCAGAGATTTCCTGGTGATTAAGCCAATATAGATACAAAACTGATGACCATGAAAAGACACGTTCTTCTTGCCCCTATTTTTAAGGTTTTTTCATGCCTGAAGGAATGAAATAAAAACTAAACTTTTTGCACAGAATGTCCTGTAACAATGAATTTTTGACCAAAGTATCACATTTTTCCTGTTCTAATAAAGGTATTCTTCAATATAGATTGTTTTCTGTCCTTCCTCCTACCACATCTCCTTTGTACTTAAATAAATTTAACCCATCTGCCCTGAGACGCTTAAAAGTTATACACATAACTTCTTAAGCCTTTACTTCAGTCAATGGAAAGACTCAGGCTCATTTTAAGTACAATTTATCTCACCCTGAAAGAGGCACCCAAAGCAAATCAATTGGAAACACTAAAAATAGTTGGAAATAGTTTCTTCTACCATAGAGACAAACTTTGGTTACTAGCTGTAGACATCCAGACAGATACCTTGCTAAGTTGCTAAGTTAAATTCCACTTAGAAAGATTTGTGCAGACACAAACTGTGTTTTTTCACTGTGGAAGATATCATTATCTGTATAGAACATCTAGTTTCTTCTTTGATAAGTGAGACTCACTGGCCTAATAACTATAGTTACCTTGGATAATTTAATTATAATTGAATTATCTAGTTAATAACAGAACTCAAAGACCACCATTATAAAAATGTTAATCATGGCAGACTAATCATCAAAGGTTTTTCTTTTTTATACTTCTCTTAGTTTTTTTTATTTTTTTCCCTGACTACATAAATAATAATAAATATTTATTTATATGACTGACTAAATAAGTCAGGAAAGCTGAAAATTCTTACAAGATGATAATCCACAATTCCTAAAAAGGCACAGTGGTAAATCTCTGTAGAGACTGGAGATAGTCTGAAACAAATGATTCACAATTTATCCAGGTCTCATTGCTCATAATAATCATCTCAAGAAGTTTAACAGCAAAATATTTATAACACTGGAAAGAATGGGTGAAAAATCTGGCTACACCATGTTTGAAATAGTCTATAATAAAGACATTGTGTAAGACAGTTTATGGGAAGGCTGAAATGTAAATCTTTAGGATGATTCTAGCAAATAAATAATTACATGATTTTTTTGTCCATTTTCTTTTGAAAACACGTATTTTTCTGTGATAACCAGAGATTTCATGTATGTACATTGTTCATAAATTCACATATTTTTCTCCAGAGTACTTGCAGCCTCTCAATGCCTCCAGTACTCAGATTTACTGTATCTATATCTGATTCTACTCCATCATTTAATTATGTTCTTATTCCTCAGCTTCATTCTCCTCTACTCACTGAATTTCATGCCTGTTTTTATAATCTTGTATTACTCCTCCTCTAGATAATCCTCCAGAACATCATTAATTCTAGAATTTTCTTTTTATTCTGTTTCTTCTGTTGTGTGATTACACTGGGAATAAATCTATAGACTATACTTCCAAACAGGTCCTTCTTGTCACAGACAGCCTTCCCCTGTTAGGTAGAACATGTACATTTACATAAGCCCACTACCTTCCTGAATAAATTCAGTAAATTGTTAAGTCCAGTAATTCAGTAAGTCTAATTACAGCTTCTATATAAAAGGAATGTGGACTGAACCTTTTATATTTGCTCACTTAGACTTGCAAATCTAGACCTGCCTTCATGTAAGCTTCTGAAGAATAGGCAAGTTATAACATATGGACCTCCATGCAGTAACTACTAAGTGACCTTGCCATAGAATCTTGTGAAACCATTGCCATTACCAATAAAACCTATTCCTATTTCTTTCCCACGAGTGAAAAGCATTGTGTCACTCACCCTCACCACCACTCGTTCCATGACAACTCCATATTCTCATTCCTGACTTCTGTGGGTTATGTTTTCTGATCTTCTTCTTTGTCTTCACCATGGAAAAAGGCTAAAAGGTAATTAATTGTAAGAGTAAACCCTGAAGAAAAGAGTGGATCATTGTGCATACACCAGCTCAGTCTCTGAACCATGCTAGTCACTTATGATTAAACATTCACTTGGTAAATCACATCTGCAGATTTCAGGTGCCCTTGCACCCAGGAACAGATAGCTCCATGGGATGCATCTATCATTGGCTTATATTCTTCTTAGCAGCATGATTTTTGCACATTATGAGCAGCTGCAAAAGAAGGTAGAAAGAGACTCATAGTTTCTACTGCTGCAGAAAAAGTTTCAACCACTACAAAGGCAGAAACTCACAAATCATGGTATACAAAAGATGAGAGAGAAACTTTCAGTGCTGTCAGATTTCAGGGGGAATAAGACCCTTTGTGAAGGGAAATTATTGTCTGCCTTTCTCAGAGGAGACTGTTTTCTGCACTCCTAATTGTGAATCAATAATTGCTAGTCAATTACTACTCAGATTTTCTCAAGGGAATGAAGCACTTGCTAAAGCTTATTTCACACATGGTTCTTATAAAGGTGAGAAATACTACTTGTAGCCTTATTATACAGCACTCGAAGCTGTGAAATTTGTGACTATGTTAGGAATATGAAGGCAGTTCTAGAAAAGTGTAGCAAGCCTTATTTTGTTTTGTTAATGATAGAGTGACGGAGAAGGACAGAATTTCCAATATGACCAAATAGACAAAGATTTGCCATTGGAAAATTCCCAGGCCTGATCTCTCCTCTCTCTATTAGTTATAAAGAGAACTCAAATCTAACTGACCCACTAGGCACATAAAATCAAGTTATTGTGAATGATTATGTTGTGTATTTGATAAGATTTGCTAACAGATTAATAGCCTACTGATGGAAAATTTTCTGCTTCACAGATAAAGCTTCTTTTTTTTTTTTTTTTAACCAATAACTTAGATGCTATTATTGCTCATTCCTCAACAATGGAATGCCAATAGCTTCACTAACAACTAATTACAGCTTCCCAAAAACTTAGTATTTGCATAAAGATTAACCAAGCAGAGAAGCCTTACCGAAGACTGTAGATGGATTAAAATATGGACTTCTTCAGGAAAAAAAGTTCAGCAATGATCATTGACTCACTACATGTAACCCAAACACACAAAATTGGTAATGCTTATGATAAGGATTGGAGGATACATACTGTAATGAAAATTTTATTTATTTGCTCATTTACAGCATTAATGTTGGACTAGCAAATAGAAGTTTGTATTGTCTTAGTATCAGTGACTTTCCACTGAAAATATGAGAATGAGCTGGTTCTTAGAGACTGTCATAGACATTTATATAATTTATATATATATACTGTAACAAAATAAAACATTCTGATGTGTTTTTCCAGTCTCAGAGCTTTGATATTAACATTTTATTTAGTATATTACATATAGAGAGAACAAACTCCTTGTATCATATATTTATATATATATATATGCATATTTTTTTATAAACAATACCGGTAGAGATTCTTAACAAGAAATAATAATAAGTTTTTGTAAGTAATAAAATTGAACAAGAGTATCTGTTTAAGATTAAATTATTTTCAAGTTAAAAGTGATTTTCTATATTAAAGCTTTTAACAGATTACATAAATGCATAGTTAGCATAACAATAATTTCATTACAAAAGAGATCCATTTACAATAATAGGTTTCCTTTCAGCATTTCTCTCACTTTTTTGAAAATAAACTTAGGAACTTTGCATTTTAGAGTGATTTAGAAAGGTTCTATAATTGTACACAGCTTATCTTAAGTAGGCCTGCACATAAATGTTATGTTTTTAACGTAATGCATAAAAAAGTCCTTAAGGAGAAAAGTGTTGAAGTCATTTCATGATATGAAATCCTACAGTCTTTCTTGTTGATCTGCTGTCCTGAATGCTTAGGAATATGTGAAGCAAGCTCAGAAGAGAATAAATGATTTGACACTTTTGTCTATTTTCAGTTAAGAAAAAAAAAAGAAAAGGTAAAAACAACTCTGGAAAACAGATAATACAGTCTATAGTTGTAACACTTCTAGCTCCAGCAATAGCATAAGGCCTTTATATTTTGAAGATTCTGAGTAAACTGAAGAGACTTTTGGCAACTGATGGAACTTCTTCGTAGTTCTCCAAACTTTTCTGTGATCAACCATTTTTAGATCAGACATCATTTATTAATCCTAGAGACTGTATTTGAAATTTTAGCCTCAAATGGGAGCAGACAACAGGGACAGATGGCTGAACAAATCTTAATCTGCAATCACTCCCTATTATTTTTTTTTTCATACGCTAGAGTCCCCTGACTTTTAGATCTTGATCTAACTGATCTGTGAATTCAGTTTTGGTCTGAAAGGATTTTTCTCTAGATATATTTTCTTCTATCTTTGTTATTCCTTAGTGATGCTGTAATAGCATCATATCAGAACAGTATCTGTAGGCTATAGCTGTTATTGTTCTTATTCCTATCTAATAAACATCTTGGGGTAGAATTTCTGAGATCTTTATGAAAGTCGGATTTCTACATATCTTTACACCAGGTAGCCCACAAATATAATTAACGTGCATTTTATGCTATACTCATGAGCCCTTAATACCTAAAGATTTTAAATACCTAAGACTTAAAATGAAGAAAATAATTTTTCAAGCTTTCCTCTACAGAGAAGCATTGGTGGTCTGCCATGCTCTGTCCAGGGAAAGCATCACTATGGGAAAAGTTAATAATTTCTGTTATCAATACCAAAAAAAAACAAAAAAAAAAAGGGGGGGGGGGCAAGAAATTAACCAACAGTGATACCCGATGCTCTTTTCATGCACTTTCTTATACCATTTTCAGCTTTTCAGCTGTCTTATCTCAAAGAGTCTGCATTACTCTTGCTTGCTTGTAACTGCCTTTTTAACTCTATGGACAGCTGAACTGAAAGTAATGAGTTGGTAACTACTGCTGCAGAGCAATTGAACTCAGAATGGCCTTGGCAACTGCTCTATTTGCGTAATTAGGCAATGTTTGTAAATTGTAAGCATATCCAGAGGCAAAGATGTTGGCACGTGTTGCAATAAATATATTTATATATATTTCATGATAGGAATATGTTTCTGATATTCTTACCTTGTGAAAAACTAATCACTTTGGGTTAGATTCATGCTTTTATGATTCTGAAATATACTTTAATCCATTACTTAAAACACTGTATAGAATTCAAAAAGAAACTTACTTTCCTTCAAAAGGAAACTCTACTGTAAGGGTAATTCATTATCCTAATGCATAATTATTCCCTTTTAAAGCTTTGTGTTGTCATTCTTCATCAGTTGGAGCATGTTTTCTCTGAACAGAAATTGATCCCCTCCTGAGGATTTTATCAAAATGCAGATACAAGTCCACATCTGGCCTCAGACTCACATGAGTGACTTTGTGTTACACCAACAGACAAATTGGAAGATGAGGAGCTAGATCAAATTCAGGGCCAGGGTCTCTGACCCAAATACCTTAACAATCTGCATAAACAACTGGAAATGAAAGATAAGACACTGCAAAAAAGCAGTGAAGCTGAAAGTTTGTGTTTGAGATTGAATGGTTTAGTTTATATGTTTTTTTTGTCTCCATACTTATTTATTCTTCTGATTATTTAACACTGTACTGTCGTGGAGATTGTTTTTCACCGCATCTTTGAGATAGTATGTTATAATACAACTACTACTTAGGCATATTTTACTTGTAAGCATCTTTTTGCCTAGAATTACAAGGTAAGGTCCTTGATGGATGCACAGTGACAATGAACCTATTTGACCAATTTGCAGGGAAACCATAGAGAAAATAACACAGAAGATAAAACTGACCTATATATATACATGCATATAACAGATAAAAAATGTAAAGGAGGTAATTCACCAAAACTATGAACAACTTAATAGATGAAACAATGTTCCTCCGTTCATAATATTTCCTTAAAAATATGTGTAACATTGTTATACTTTATCATGTTAAAATTTCCAGATGTCCAAATGTCCAGAGGGACCTGGACAGACTGGACAACTACGTGGTGAAAAACCTCATGAAATTCAACAAGGTCAAGTGCAAGGTCCTGCACCTGGGGAGAAATAACCCCAGACATCAGTACAGGCTGGGGACCGACCTTGTGGAGAGCAGCTCTGCAGAGAGGGACCTGGGCATCATGTTGGACAACAAGTTGACCATGAGGCAGCAGTGTGCCCTCGTGGCCAAGAAGGCCAATGGGATCCTGGGGTGCATTAAGAAGAGTGTCTCCAGCAGGTCGAGGGAGGAGATCCTACCCCTCTACTCAGCCCTGCTGAGGCCACATCTGGAGAATTGTGTCCAGTTCTGGGTCCCACAGAGCAAGAGGGATGAGGAGCTGCTGGAAAGAGTCCAGTGCAGGGCCACAAGGATGATCAGGGGCCTGGAACATCTGTCCTATGAGGAGAGGCTGAGGGAGCTGGGCCTGTTCAGCCTGGAGAAGAGAAGGCTGAGAGGGGATCTGATCAGCATCTATAAGTAGCTCAAGGAAGGCAGTGAGGAGGATGGTGCTGGCCTCTTTTCAGTGGTGGCCACTGACAGAACTAGAGGAAATGGCCAGAAACTGAAGCACTCAAAGTTCCACAGGAACTTAAAGAAAAATTTCTTAGCAGTGAGGGTGACAGAGCACTGGAACAGGCTGCCCAGAGAGGTTGTGGAGTCTTCTTCTCTAGAGATCTTGAAAACCCGCTTGGATGCAGTCCTGTGCCATATGCTCTAGGTGACCCTGCCTGTGCAGGGGGTTGGACTAGATGACCTCTAGAGGTACCTTCCAAGTATTCTATTATTCTATGATTCTGCCATAGATAGAAATCAATATTGATTTTTGCTGAATATATATTACATCTCTAAGGGGTTTGTATGAAGGAATAAAAAAAAAACTAGATTAACCCTTAGCAATTTGTATTAAAAAAAATAAAAAATCTGTGTTTTCAGTCAGCCAGTTGGGAAAAATTAAGAAAATGCTTACTAGAGTCTTGACTAAATCAATTTTCCTACTGACTACACTGAGACTAGGATGCTATTCCATATTTTCATTCTAACACCAGCTAAGTAATATACAGACACACATAAGACATATCCTGGTACTGTAAGGCAATAATGTTACACATGGAGAACAACTCCTAGTGTGCATAAGACGTTTCTTTATACTGTTACACAGAGCGTAGCAAGTGGAACCAAGAAGCCCCGTAGTCTATGAGAACTTTAACACTGCCACAACAAATCTTAACAATAAATATTGATATTACAGTTCAGGATGCAAGAATACTGTTAGATAGTTCATTAACCGAGTTCATTAACCGAGTGTAATCCTTAAGTTCAGCTGGTTATAGTAGAAAATCTGAGTCCATGCAATACTGCAGCAGAATGATAAAAATGGTAAATCAAGGATACAATATTTCTGTCTCAAAAAAAAAGATGAAACGTTTAGATTTAAGGGGGTGTATAATTTTGCTTAGGCTAGTAAACTAATGAGGAATTGAAACAAAGGTAGCATTCCTGTTTTTTTTTTTTTTTTTTCTCAGTCTGTAGGGCCAACCTGTGTAGTGTATGAGGCAAGAGTCTTATTAAACCCAGAGGATATTGTTATAGTGTAGAATTATGCTTCAGAAGGCATATGTAGAAAAAGAAAGTGGCAAGATTACACCTACTGTCTTAATGTTGCCATTTCCTGACTTCTGGGTGCTTAACAGTGTAATACTATTATTCTGTCGGTGCATTTTCAGTGCCAGTGTATATTGCCTGGCTCTTCTCAAAGGATTCCGTGTGCTAAAGATAAATACAAAGCCAGGGCATTCTGAAATATGAATGCTTGACTTCCAGTGATAAGCAGCAGTTTAACACCATTACAGTATAGCACTGAATGTCAAGACCAATGCATTTACAGAATAAATTGCTAGAGGAAAATGGCAAATGGAAACTGTACTGTTAAGCAGTCAATCCATCTGCTGTACCCTTTTTTTCAAGGTTAGTAATTAAATAAACATAATACAATTAAACAAACATAATTCATCTTTTCTTCCAAAGATGATCATTCCAGTGCTATGATACTCTTTGAATAACAGCTAATCATCAGTGATGAGTAAGCAGTGAGGAATGGGCAGTTTCTCTTCCTAAAGGGGAAAAAAAAAAAAAAATCAGTTATCCATATAAATTCTAGTGCTGAATATTTTGCTTTTTGCAAGGAGGGCAATCTTCTCTTTTACTATCAAACTCCAGCATAAGAAACTTATACATTCCAAGACACCTACTAATTCTTCATGGATTTCCTTCTTGTCCTGAAAACTTTATTCTAAAACCAAGCAAGCAGTACTTCTGAAAGGATGTCCTGTGCTGGCAGAAAAGCGAAGCACTCGATTTAACCAGGGCAAATCAGAGTGATGGGAAATAAAGGCATATTTACAAACATCACATTTTCCTGAACAGTAGTTGTTCTCAGAGAGGTATGGTGAAATATGTTCACAGATAAATATGGAGCATAGAACCCCTCAATACAATTACAAGCAGAAATTAGAAAAATTAGACATTTGCATTCTGGTTCCAAGCTTGTGATAGCTGTCAATAAGCTTTGAGAAAACAAAATTTTAACTCTTTATCAATTTACACTTGTGTCAAATCTTGCTTTCTTTATAAAGTTTGGGGCTAATTTCACTTGACAAATGCCTATTTCACAGTATTCTTTTTTACCTTCTGGCACTTTTTTCATGCTGTTGATGCTGAAGAGGATTTAGCTAAACTGCCACATTTGCTACTGTAAATTCTTCACATCCCTGCACATACAAACATTGGCAAATGCACAATAGAAGGAATATTTAAAAGAACTACAACTGTTTTTCTTCTGCAAATGTAAACAAGACCACAGAATGAAATTATTTTAGAAATAATTTCTTTGACTTTGCTTTCCATTAGCAGTGTCTTCACTTATATAAAACATTTTACCCCTCTGTGAGCAGGCCATAAACAGTTCCACATGAGATTAACTTAATTACCTTGAGAAGTCCCTAGACTTCAAAGGAACTATTCATGTATCTAACATGAAGACAAAGCTTCAGTTGCCTTCACAGATCAGGGGCTAAATAAAAGTCACTCAGGATGTGCTAAGGCTATGTAGCTGTGACGATTTAACAACACGCAGCCAACAAAAAGGGCCTTCCTTGCAACTTTTCACTCTCCTGCTCTCTGCACCTTGTGTGGATGCTTTAGCTCACTAAGTCTGGAAAAAAATGCCTTTTTTAACCTTCTGGAATCTTCTCACCATGAAATTAGCCAAGTGCAAAGCCAACAAACCAAGAAGGAAAATATCAAGGGGTGTGGGAGAAGGTAAAAGAAAAAGTGATCTTCTCTTCTGGTAAGCTGTTATATTGGCTCAGTTGTTTTCTCCAGGCACCTCCAGATAGAAAATGCAAAAATAGTAGAAAGGGATGTAACTGTAAAATCACTTATGTCACAGCATAAGGTTTAGTGAATTTAAAGCTTTCTTTAAATGTAGTTAACACCACCAAACTTCCAAGTCAAAATAGATGCTTCTGTCTCTTAGACTAACAGTGTATTTTCATATACTCTGACCTGTCTTTCCAAAGTTAATGCATACTTTATGGAAAGCTAAACTGTGAAGACCTGTTGCACAAATAAGCAAGAATAAAATTTCAGTGATGTTAGTCTTGACTTTTTCATTCCACGTCCAGTGTGGGAGTATGTGTATCTCTTTAAGGTTAATAATTATCTTCTATGGTTGGGTGCTTGAAGTTATATCTGTATTTAAGTAGTTTATTAGGTAGGAGACAATTATATTTATGTACAGCACTTATGAATGAAAGCTTGCTCTTGATTTAAGAACTTATGCAAGTGTTCTTTATATTTCAAACACTACTGTGAAGAAAAGGGCATAAAATACCTAGCATCATATTATCTTTTGCACCTTAACAAAATGTCTGCTTTCATGCTGTGCTGTGGGCAGTAGTCTAGAAACAGAAGTCATTTTTATTAGTTATACTTTATTAGTTTTCGTTTAACAGTGGTCTCAATAGGGATTCATTAGAAAGTCACTGAAAGATTTCGCCTTTGAGAATGACTGGAGCAAAAATGTGTGCAGCACTGTTCATATGGACACACACACTTCAGAGAACTAGGCATACAAAAAACAATGAGACTGGGGAACACAGAGGTTTCTGAGAAGTCATCTAGTATATGATCATGATAGTCATTATAGAACTGGAATATTAGTTGATGAGCCATGAGATACTCTGGTGACAGTCTCATCTCCCTTCCAGCTGTGGACAAAACCCATGTCAAGTAGTAAGCACTCTCATCCCTCACTACCTTCAAGCAACTCAGGAAAGTCTTAGTTGTTTAGATTTCAGTGAAATGAAAGCTAACAGCTTTTCAGTTTAATCTTCACTCTCTTTCCTCTGGGGAAACCAAGCAGATAAATCTAGATACATCTAGAAATAGTGTCGAGGTTTTCTAATTTATTGTCAAAAATGGCCATCACTGCTACAGTTTTTAGGCAGAATGACTTAAATTTATTAAATGTTCTCTTTGTTAATTATAACTTCTCCTTTCATCTCAATAGACTTAAGTATCTGCTTTCCTGAAAAAAAAATGATAAAGTATTTTTTAAATAAATAAAATATTTTTGATCTCTTTGAAAAGATAGCTATGAATGAAATATGCTTTTTTCCCAAATCCTGACTTTTAATAAAGCACGAGTGACATTTCTTCTATTCTCTCACTAGGATGAATAAAAACAAGATTTGCCACTTTAAGATATTGTGATCATTGTGGTCCAGGTTATTTCGGTATTGATAGAAAATTAGAGGGATGACCAAGGAGATATTTGTTTCAAATTGGTGGAATGTAGCCGTTTCCTTAATTCTTACAAAATGCAATTTAAAATTTGTTAAAAGTTTCAATGTTATAAGTAGGCCCATGTGTGCCAATGGAAACTTAATTTACAAATGGTTTTGGGAAGTACAATTCTGTTTCTGATAATGATGTTCTGATAATGATGAACATAAGTTCACTCTTTTTTTTCACCTGGATGAAAGAATACTTAGTTATTTTCATGAAGTTTATCTAACAAAATGCAGGCATCTATCACACAGCTTTCTGGAAAGAAGCTGGTAAATTAAGCTTCCTCTACTGTCAATGCCAAGAAAAAGGCCTTTATTAATAGCAGAAGTCTTTGTATGAATGATGACCTAGAGAAGATCACATGTCTCCTAACTGCCTTTCAATATACCTTAGCATGACTATCTCAGATATAGGCATCTGTATTATAAACATCTACCTCCAATAAAATGAACCCTTTCTGAATGAAGTATGAAAGAACTTCGTCTAGCTCCTCCTTTCAAGCAGTCTGTAACTAGCATTGGGGTGTCTTCTAGTGCGAGGCAATATGAGATCATCTCCTTTTAGGCAATGGAAATAACTATTTTTTCATCTAGAATAATGGAACTTGACTCTCATCTCATTGCATTTTGCAGCATGGATTCTAATATCATGCCTTTTATTTTGGCTGTTTTTTTAACTACCTTAGTTTCAAATGAAAAGATGCATTAATGGCAGAGGGAGGACTATGAGACAAGACTTTTCCTGATTTTTCATAGGAAAAGATGGCAGTAAGAGTGTGAGAAATGAGACACAATCTTAGGAACAAATCTTGCAGATTAAAAGTGAATTACAGAAGTATTTGCTTTGAAGATTTTTTAAAGGGTTGATACATATGTCAATCATGGCAATTATACTGAGAACACTTGTTCTCGTAAAAGATGGGTAATATATATTTGAAAAAGTAGGCAACATTCCTCTAAGTAAGTCACATATAAAGGCAAAGCATATGTAGACCTCTAAGAATGCTAAGAATGCTTTCTGTTCACAGAATATATAAAGGAGAAATTCCATGTAATCATATGGAAATTAAAATTTAGAAAGCCATCTACTGTAGGTATTACCCTAGCATAAGAATAAATTGCAAAAATTATAAGATCTAGTGCAGGACTAAGTCTTTATTTTTTTTTTAATTTCCATGATATCAAAAGCATAGGTATCTTTGTTCATTCAAAAAATTTCATTCAGAAAGCTTGGTGCAAATATTCCAATTGAAATACATTTTAAGAAATTATAAAGCACCAGGTCTGCCATCGCATTATCTTCTTGTTTCACATCATAGAAGGAAAAAAACAAAAGCATAAATTTCCTGAGGTAGCATCAATTTAAAGTGTTGTTTCTTCTGTAAACATTACTGAGAATCTGTAGAAAATCTTTCTTATGCATTTATTTTATATTTTTTTTAAGCAAATGCAGTTTTAATGCTTAAATTCCAGTTTTTCACTCATTATCTGCAAACTAATTTATTAATATTACGTGTTTATGGACAGCCATATATTATTTTTAAAGAAATACAGTGCTGATCTATGTGGTGTGGATCTGTTTTGTTAGGTATATATACATTGACATTTTAGTTCTTTTAATGTGGGAAATGATTAATATTAAATCTGTCATATACTATAAAAAATAGAAATGTATAAAAGCTAGGACTTATGCTTAATGCAGTGGACTAAAAACCTCCACAACAACACAAGTTTTAGGTTGTTTTAAATCAAATATCTGATATAACCAAAAAAACACAGAGGTAACTAAAATGGTATTATAACCTTTCTGAATGAAAGTTGATTCATAGCCATATAACTAAATATCACTGATTTTGTGATTTTAAAAGTGTCAAAGATTACATCTGCTGCCAGATGTTGGTTGTTCCCCAAATGTCAGCTTTCATTTTCCATTTCTAATGCAAATATCTATGTTCATCAGTGATTGTACACTGTTTAGTTTTCATGAATAGTGTTCATTAATATGCATTATCCCATACATACTAGAAGATGTGCTTGTCCATGAGTATTTAGAAATATAGTTTGTGTGTAACCATAAAAATGAATTATTCAAGCATGCAGAATAAGTATCGAGGTGTTGGATATATTAAGTATCAATTCACACAATACAATCAAATATTATAGAACATTGCTCATATTTACTGAATCATGAAATATTTGTCTTTAAAGTTACACACACACAGTTATATGCACAGTTTTTGTATTTAAAGAAATACAAAATTCCTACCAATTTCATGGGGGATTGAATAATACTCTTCCAGTAGAGTATTTTGTGTACTCATATGTTTGTTTCATCCAGAATCCGCTATTCCATACAATTGTTTCATATCATTTTTATCCAGATATTATGGATTTCTGATTTTTTTAATATGAAGAAAAACATAGCAACTCAGGGTACTACTTAAAGAGTATTTATGTCTGTGTGAAATGCAATTACACGGTTAAAAACTGTTCTGAAGCTGTTCTGAAATAACTTAAACATGCCCTTAATATTCTCAAATGCTACAAAGTTTCTTACATTATAGTGAACTAAACTGAATGAATCTACACACATATATGAAAATATACATGGCTGCATGTATTCATGTAAAATAACAACAAAATAGAGTATTACTGAAGTATCTGTTGCCTTTATAGCTGCTGCCAATTGAAGTATTCCGTAAATATTTATTAAATTATACGATATGTGTGCTATCTAATAACATTTCTAATGTGTCCTTCTACAGAAAGCTGTAAAATGCAATGTGCCACTATATTCTCTGTCCAATAATTCCCTTCTGTGTTGTGTGCTGAATGCTTCTGAAATAGTAATATGTTACTCAGTGTCATTGTGATTCAAGATTGAGTATGTTGGATGAATACTTAGAAACGTCATTGAGTGTTATGTATATATATGAACTTTTATTTATGAAAAAAAACAACTTATAGTAAGATATCTTTTAAAAGACAGATTTATTTGAAGGGCTTCTCAATATTTTAATTTTATTACCAAAAACAATCCTTAATCTAGCTTTTGATCTATAACTGTGTATTATCAGTGGCAAATTCAAGTCTAATTTATTCTCATTATCTAAGTTGTTTTAATGTTACTATAAGCACTTTCTTTGTAATTTAACATTATTAAGATTTGAATTTCAGTCATGACTTTTTCCTTATAATATAGCTTTTATCCTGAACGGGAATAATTTTGCAACAGCATCTAGCAAAAATCCCCTTATGTCAGTTTCACTAAATACTCCTTTGTACTCATATGTAATTAAAATGTCACCTCTCTTGTTGCTTTGTAGAAAATAATGTAGTTTTACACTTGATAGATAAACATACATGTTGAGTGATCCAGTTTTCTGAATAGTTTCTTCACTGGGAAATAGTGAAACCAGAAGACTCTGTGTATCTCTATATGTAAATATATGCGACTGTATGTGCATGCCAACAGATATCTTTCAAAACATATGCTGTATGCCAACCATTTTTTCTAACATTTTTCAAAACTGCCAACACTTCCAAAAATTAATCCTACATTAATAAAAAGCCTATACTTCCCCCACTACTTAAAGTAGAGTGGATGGGCACATGTATATGTGTGTACCTACAACCTTAGCAAAAGTTGTGTGAAAGGACAATGACACTGAAAAGAGGAAAGACCAAAACATGTAATGTCAGGCACACAAAGGTGCTGCTGAGCGAAAACCAGCCAGGAGGTGAAGTTCCTTATGACATTGAAGGACACACTTATCACCTAACCATGTGTTCAGAACTGCCCTTCTCCTTGGTTCATGTCCAGCATGAAATACTCATGATGGAATCAGGATGCTGGTAAACTGATCTCATGCCTGAGCTAGTATAGATATTCTTCTAGTATGACAAACCAGCAATAAACATGTTTTTGCATGTTTTTTTTTATTTTTGTTTTTCTCTTTGTTTCTCTTAAATGCTGATGTTCCTGAGATGTAGATGCCTACATGAGATTGGTGTTCTTCCCTAAATAAAAATGATTGCAATTGTTTCAATATTTCAACATTCATCATATCTAGTTCTCCCATCTTCCTTGTTACTGTCCTCTGAATTTTCCTCAATTAACTGTTTTGTTGTTGTTGTTGTTGTTGCTCTTTTTTTTTTTTTTTTTTGGGGTTATGTGTCTAAAACTTGGAGCAATCTGAAATGAAAATTGAAAATAAAGCTTTAGAAAGGCTTGGTAGTATTAAGCATTACTGTGATTTCATCATTTTACTCAAAATCTCACTTGTCAGAAGCCTAAGATAAAAAGGAAAACAAACAGTTATGCAACTACAAAGCATGAGATAAACTTTTCTGTTTCTCTGTCTTGATCCTAGCAATTGCTAATAGTTAACTCAGATCAGAGCTTCTCTAGCTGCTAGCATTTTTTATCGGCTTTCAGAGGAGATTACCAATGATTCTGGTAATCGGATTTCCTGTTTCTGTTTCAGCCACAGCATATACAGTTTGTTATTGACAGAGCTATGTCTGCCCATGAGATTACTAAACCTATTGAATTGGAGGCTGAGCTCACTGGACCTCGCTCTGAAATTCACATTGGCCCCAAATTGAGCTTGAGGGATCTAGACTTTTGTAATCCAGGAGCAAATGCTCCTAGTTATAGATCCTGTGGTACATCTGTACACAGGGCTAGCACTGCAATTTCAGGCCATTTCTTTTTATAGGATTAACAAGGTGAGTGCTCTGAAGCAACAATGTACAATTTAAAGGGAGCTAGCATGCAAATAAGTCAGGAAAGACAATCTAAGATACCTTTATTTAGCAATCAAACATGCAGACTTGTAGACAAATTTGACAATCTCTACTTGTGTTTCTCTTCTTCCCTGTTTGGGAGCATTATTTAGGTTTGGGAAAATGGTTGGTTGTTTGGTTAGATTCCTTTGGCATTGCTGCAGAAAAGAAATTTCTTTTGTCCTCCTCTGCCTGTATGGATCTTGGAAGTTTCCATTTGCTCTTCCTGTGTTCTTCAAAAACCATACCTTTTTTTTTCCTGTTCTGTTTGGAGATTTTTCTGTTTCCAAACTTTATTCTCAATAGAGAGGTTAGAAATGATTTATTCTCTTTGCTTCAGTCATCCCATTGTCCCAAGGTATTTCCACCTCAAAATTATTGCTAATGTGGGCAAGTTGTGGTGGATTCAACATCTTCCTGGAGGTGTTCATTTTCTAACTGTATCAGCAAGACTATAAATTCAACAGATTCCTCAGGATGATATTGGAGGAGCCAGTGAAGACTGACATTTGCCTTAACAAATATTAACAAAAGGAGCATCAGAAAAAAGCAGCTACTTAATTCAGAATACTAAAAATATGTGCAATTTATTTTTGCAAGCTGGTAATTATTTTTAGCAGAACAGAGTTTTTAGAAAAAAAATCACAAGAAGAGTTGCACAAAATATAACTGTATTTGTATGGAGAAAGCACTGGAGACAATGGGTTCAGAATGGGTTTATTCTAGTTTATTCTATCCGAGAATGAATGCACATAGGGGAAATGTGCAGCAAAGCAGAATCGCCTTTGAGTTTGTTGATGAGAGAAGGTACTTACGTGTGTTCTTATTATGTAGAAAACCAAAATATATGTCTAGGAATGCACATCTAGCAATTAAAAAGAAAAGAAAAAAAAAGGAAATACAAATCCAAGATATCTGGAAGAATCTCAAGTATTGAGTAGAAAATATAATGCTGAACAGAACTGGTTATAATAATAAGCAATCACATTCTCTATTGTTAGAGAAGGGTGATGGAAAAAAGTGACATTTTACATGTCTACTTTCCTCCATTAAGTCAGATTCCTGAGTCAATTCACAAAAGAGACATCAACATACTTAAATTCCTCGAAGAATCCAATCTGTATGCCTGTAATATTGATATGTGGGTAGAATTAATGCATCAAAGAACTGAAGAAGGAAGTCATGTGATAACTAAGAGAAAAAGTACTGGAGCTTGTCTCTGGTATGCAGCTACTTAAAAATTTCATTCTTCTACTGGATTGCTTCTTTCTTCATGATAGTGACTGTGCTTTCTCATGAACAGTCACAGACAGAAAGCAAAAAAAAATCATTTCTTTTAAAAGCACAGTAGTTGAAATTCCCAGGAAGGGGATCATTTCGAATAATATGCCTCTATAAACACACACACATAAATTTCTAGATTCTTTCAGCCATTAATTTCCAGTAGAGATACTATTATTGCCCTGATCTCCCATATTGCTCTTGTGTGATCTCCCATATGCAGAATATTGGAATCAGAACATTGGAAGAGAAAGGGTGGGTTGTTCTCATTCAAGAAGAAACTGAAAGTATTTTCATTTAGCAAAGAGAGAGCTGAAGGAAGACGTGACAAGAAAATGAACATCAGTAGAAACAAATGGGAAAATTCATATAAATTTATATAAATGAGTAGTATACAGTTTGAGGAAAAAATAATTTTAGCTGTTTTAGCTGAAAGGAATTACGTGCCTGCTGTTTCCCTTCCAGTCCTAATTACAGGCCAAAATTTTAGTTAAGAAACATTTGTGCTTACTGACTTTCACAGAGCTCCATTCTCAACTCTTATGGACAATAAAAGCCTACTGGCAATTCAGTTAGAATTAATATTTAAGTGCACTCAGTACACTGTTACAAAATAAATAAACTTTTGAAAAGCCTTAAATATTATATTTTGTAGGGTAATGTGTTAGATACTTTCTGAAAAATTAAAATTAATGCACAGTTAATTTTCAAAGTCCTAATAGATTCTAATAAAGTTTATTTTTTCAGTTGAGCTAATTAATGAATTGCTACCTGTATACAAACTGTGGGACAAGGGCTAAATATGTATAAATATATATGTATTTTTCCTTTTCTAAAAGAACTGAGAACAAATCAGTGGAGGAAAAATTCTGATACTTCATGTATGGGTATGGCGCTTGTTTCCCAACAGTGCTTTACTAATGTTCTTCCTGTATATGAAATTTCAAAGAAGACAGCTATAATTGCATGTAGCAAAAGATTTCACACATGGTATTTAGCTTGAAAGAAAACCACTAATTATAGTATATCAAGCTATCTCAGACAGTTTGAAATGAAAAGAAAAAAAAATTGTATCCCTCAGAACTCCCACTGCTACTTTCCATCATCTGAAAGAGCTAAACTCTTCCACTTTCCTTTTTTTTTCTCACTGTTCAATATTGCTCTTTAATTCATCTATTATTTTATTTAATATATAATTAAACCTTTTTTTTTTATTAGAGGATGTCAGTTTTCTTCTTTCTACTTTTTCTTCTTTTCTTTCTACTGATATTGCTTGTATTACTCTAATATAAACTGAAATACAGTATGAAATATCTGATCCCACCTAGTGCACTGACTTTCAGTTAAGGATGTCAGATATTTTGCATAGCGTATTGCCTCAGACAAAAGCTCCAGAACTTCATTTCAAGTTATCTTACCTGGAAATTCCCAAGCCTTAGACTCTCCTACATACAGTTTATTTCCTTGGCATTTTGATATAAGTCTTTTTTCTAAATGAGAAATGGGACTGCATTCCCACAAAACCAATTGAAAGGTTTTGTTTGTTTGTTAAGTTGTTTAAAAAAAAACAATTTTTGACACCATAGAAATATTAAATGGTAATATCAGCTTCTAATCAGCCTTAATTAAGACACGAATCAAAACTCAACAGCTCTGATGATTGATAATCTCTCAGGCAGTCCCAGCATGAACAATGGACACTCCACATGAGAGACTAGAGAAGAGAGAAAAACATATTAGAACCCAATAAAAGGATAAAACGTAAGCAGACATATTTAAAGTGGCCTTTTCTTGATGAGTGATACTAGCTTCCTGTCATTGGACATTGAGAAAAATGACCTGGAAAAAGAGAAGATTCTGATTAGTATAGAATGCTTATTTGATCCTAAAGAAGCAACTTTTTTTTTTTAATTCCAATTTTTAGTGTAAGTAACTAAATTTTAAGAGAAAAATGTCCTCAAGCAGTAAGTGTCCAACACACAGTATTCCTTCTCCTCCAACCTCAATTTAGGATGAAAAAAAAGCTAGAATTTTCTTTATGATAGGCACTTTTCATAGACCTGAAAGTGGGTCAAATATTCAAGTAGATTTCTATTGGATTTTGATTGATGAATATGCCGCCAAAATAATATTCAGTTGAAAAAGGAGTGTGTGAGGAGAAAGGCACTCCAAATCTTGGCAATTTATTTTACTTTCATATAACTAGGTTTTATTGGTATTCAGATTTATTCAGTTACACACATATTTGTTCAAATATGTAAGTGTGCATATATACATGTCACAGAATCACAGAATCACAGAATGGTTGAGGTTGTAAGGAACCTGTAGAGACCATCTGGTCCAACCCCTCTGCTCAAGCCGGAACACCTAGAGCATGTGACACAGGGCCACATCCAGGCGGGTTTTGAAGATCTCCAGAGAAGGAGACTCCACAACCTCTCTGGGCATCCTGTTCCAGGGCTCTGTCACCCTCACAGGAAAGAAGTTTTTCCTCATATGGAGGTGGAACTTCCTGTGTTTCAACTTGTACCCATTACCCCTTGTCCCATGACTGGCCACCACCGAGAAGAGTTTGGCCCCATCCTCCCTACATTCTCCCCTCAAGTACTTATACATATTCGTCAGATCTCTCAGCCTTCTCTTCTCCAGGCTAAACAGGTCCAGCTCGCTTAGTCTTTCCTCACATGATAGATGCTCCAGTCCCTTAATCATCTTTGTCACTCTACGCTTTACCCTCTCTAGAAGCTCCACGCCCCTCTGGTACCACGGAGCCCAGAACTGCACACAATACTCCAGATGTGGCCTCACCAGGGCTGAGGAGAGGGGCAGGATCATCTCCCTCAACTTGCTGGCAACACTCCTCCTGATGCAGGCCAGGATCCCATTGACCTTCTTGGCCACGAGGGCACATTTCTGACTCATGGTTAACTTGTCAGCCAGGACTTCCAAATCGCTGTCTACAGAGCTGCTTTCCAGCAGGTCAACCCCTAATCAGTACTGATGCCTGGGTTTATTACTGACTCTCGCTCTAATCAAAAACCCTCACTCGATCCTTCTCTCTATACCTAATGTCCATGCACCACTCTAATCCCTTACTATAAACTATTACTCTAACACTAATCCCAATTCATCACTCTTATCCCTCACTGTGTAACTTTGATTAAGACATTATGTACTCTGTTTTGAGACTCTACCACCTCTGCTTGTTCTACCAGTGTGGTACTGTACACATCACATGCCAGCTGTGCCTACTGCAAGTCATGCTTTAGCAATTGGTCTGTCTTATCACCTGATATGCTGTTACAATGATGCAAGACAGCTGAATGCCCAGTTTAACAGAAGGGCAGAACCATTGCTGCTTATTCTTACAGTGTGAAGCGATGTCTGGAGGTACTAAACCTGTAGACCGAAGTTCAGAACTATGTTATATTCTGCACTGTGTACCTCCAGAAGCCACACAGTTTCTGCTGTCTGCAGTTTAAAAAGTCTAATAAAGGTACAGGTTACACTACAATGCTGCTGTCTAGCAGCCAAATGTGAAGGCTGAGCATTCTGTAGTTTGCTTTTTTTTCATTAAACCAAAAAAAAAAAAAAAAAAAAAAAACCAACCAACCAACCAACCAAAAAAAAAACACGCTCTCTGTAGAAGTATCAGCAGTCCTAGTCAATGGGGGAAGTCCCAGATGAGGGGGGACAACAGGCCTGTCAGGCTGACATTGATATTGGGGAAAGTTATGGAGCAGATTACCTTGAAGGTGGAAAGTTATGGAGCAGATTACCTTGAAGGTGATCGCACAGCATGTGTGTGACAACCAGGGAATCAGGCCCAGCCAACAGCGGTTCATGAAAGGCAGGTCCTGCCTAACCAACCTGATCTCCTTCTATGACCAGGTGACTTGCCTACTGCATGAAGGAAAAGCTGTGGACGTGGTCTACTTAGACTTCAGTAAGACCTTTGACATAGTCTTCCACAATCTTCTCCTGGAGAAGCTGGCAGCTCATGGCTTAGGCAGGTGTACTCTTTACTGGGTGAAGAACTGGTTGGCTGGCTGGGCCCAGAGGGTGGTAGTGAATGAAGTTAAAACCAGCTGGTGGCCAGTGGTGAAGCATTGGAACAGGCTGCCCAGGTTTGTGACCAAATCCCTGGGAAGTTCAAGAAACATGTAGATGAGGCACTTACAGACATGGGTTAGCAATATTCTTTCCCAAGTCGCTTTCTCTTTGTGTCAGAACACATCTTACTGCTAAAAAAAAAAAAATACTGTTTTATTCAAGAGCTATCAAAAACAATTAACATTACATTTAAGCATAGTTTGGTGACCACATATCAGGGTTGTACACATTTGTAGTTCGAGATATATAAAACAAATCCGGATTTTGGCTTTGTATCATGGTAAAGGATAGTGTCCCCTTTTTAAGATCTGACCACAAATGAGGACAGAACTCCAAGAAGTCTTTTGCAAAATTTTCCAGGTTTCAGAACAAATGAACTGTGAAGTCACATGCAACAGAGGTCAGGTCAGATACATGGGAATAGAAAAGACAAGGTCAGACAAATGGGAATACAACTTTCTGTATCTTGGAGATTGACCAAAAAAACCCCCTATGCCTTGTTCAACAATAGAGAGTGCTCAAAGCAAGTAGGCGTATGTCAGAAGACAAATAAGCACTCCAGACAATAAACCAATTTAAAAGAGCATTAGAAAAATAAATAAATAAATAAATAAATAAATAAATAAATAAATAAATAAATAAATAATATTTATTTCTACTCTGTTTTTTCACAGTGAATTAATGATGAGAACTGTGTATAATTGGTGTTACAAATTTCTCTTTTGTGACATTCAGACTGTACTGAAGTGTACAAGGCCAGATCAATATGTTTGCTTCTTCCTTCAGCTGTAGTCTGACATATGAAGAAATTGTCTGAAAAAAATTCACGTACGTGTGCGTATGCACATTTGTATGTGTGTGTATAAAAACACACACAGAAAAAAAGAGGTAGAAAGAGGAAAAAAAAAAAACAATCACTTTGGATACAAAATGCCCTTGAAAATATTATTCTTTACAGGGACATAAGGACAGAGCTGTTTTTAAATGGCAATGTAAGCTCAGAGGACTAACCTACATATATACAGTCAATAAATCAATCTGTCTTATTCTAGCCTCTGACTATTAAATTTATATTAGTGCTGATTAAATCCTGCCAGGAATTCTTTTGTTTTTGTTTGACCAAGTTTTATTTAGAGAAGTCTCATCAGCAAATAATTTCTTTTAGCTTTTATATATGTACAAATTTACACATACACATATATATATGTAATGTGACAATTATTCTTCTCTCTTCTGTCAGTTGAACTCCTGAACAGGGAAGCAATACTTACTTTGTGTGTGTGTCTGCCTGTGTGCTTGTATTCTTTAACTTTTAATGCTTGCAAAATAAACATGTGTCAACCAGTATCAAAATAATAACTGCCTCTTTGGTGCTTCTTTCTCTATTTCCTTCCAAATCCTCATTGCAGACACATAAACAAGGGACAGGTCACTTGATAAATTTATACTGTCATTGCTAAAATTTAAGTATCACTTTAATAAAATATACAGGTGAACGGTCTTAAACATAGGGTGCAATTTTATTTTAGATAAGTGTCGCAAAGCAAAGAACACAGAGGTCATCCTGGTCCAGTGTAAGGAGCTTTCATATACAGATTTTAAAGACACTATAATTAAGAATGAAAAATTTTTATGTTCAATTTATTTGAGTATTGGGGCATGAGCTTCAGGAATAAAAATCTACATATCCAGAAAAGCTAGCCTCAGTCATGCTGTTTAGTCATGAATCCATGCTAAAGACAAGCAAATTTACATTTTTAAGGATCACACAGAGGTCTTTCTTTGAAAGGATTTTTATTTTTCCAAACTCTTCGAAAAGGCTGTCCAGACAATGCTTAACTCCTGATAGACCTGTTAAAAAGAGCTTTTATATATATATATATATATATATATATAATATATATATAATATATATATATATATATATATATATACACATCATAGCTGATAGATAATCTGTCTACAGAATCAGGCAGTTTTCATCTCAGTCAAGACTACTAGTGTAGTCCTTTAGGATTTTTAAGCCATGTGGTGCAAAATTTTAAACCTTCATTCACACATAAATGGAGAATTGCTGAGGGAGACATCTTCTGCAGTGACTCTGGGCGACAGTAAATTGGAGAATTTTCCATTGCTTTCTAACCTTGCCCTATCACTTCATTATCAAAGGAAGAAAGAATTTTACAAGTTTCTGTACTTACTCTTCTGTATCACGCTTTATTTCCATTTCAGATTTCTGAACAGACTTATTGACTTTGATAACAAAACACAAGACATTTATATGAAAGTATAACAGCTCATTATCTGTGCCTTCATGAGGTATCTTGCTGTTTGCCCCAGATGGAGCTGATGGCTAAATATAAACAACCTCAGAGTATTAATTAGTAAGTACAAAGGAAGCCTTTTAAAAGGGCACATGTCGTGTACATTTCATCCAGCTTTCTTCTCAATTTAAAATGTCTCATTGAGTCTGTGTAATGCAGTACAATGTCATCAGGCAAAGATCTGACCACACTTCAAAACTGGTTTAATTGTATACATCACACCATGTCTTTGACAACAGTTAAAAGAATTACCGAACATTAAGAACACATTAATTCTTCTCCTCTCCTCTCCTCTCCTCTCCTCTCCTCTCCTCTCCTCTCCTCTCCTCTCCTCTCCTCTCCTCTCCTCTCCTCTCCTCTCCTCTCCTCTCCTCTCCTCTCCTCTCCTCTCCTCTCCTCTCCTCTCCTCTCCTCTCCTCTCCTCTCCTCTCCTCTCCTCTCCTCTCCTCTCCTCTCCTCTCCTCTCCTCTCCTCCTCTCCCCTCCCCTTCCTTCCCCTCAGCTGAGGAAGTTAGCCTTTCTGTTACCCATCTTCTAGACAGACTATGTGCTTCCTTTTACTGTTAGACTCTGAGCTGACATCAGTCCAGCATCCACCAATACATATAGTGAGGAGAGCTGTTTAAACATATAGTAGAAGAAACTTCTGCAGAGTTGGGGACCCTAATTATCTCTTACAAAGAATCTGGGGGAAAATTACTGACTAGGCACAAGTAATGACGACAGGGCTACTTCTCTAACTGTGATCTCAATTATTTGCAATGGAAACAAGAATCACTACCTTTGGAAAAGCCACTTGGGAAAACTTGAGTATTTTTGTTTGATGATGTTCAAACACAAATACTATAACAAACATTAATAAGGCTTACTTACTGTAGCTTTTAATGTAGAAAGACCCATCCACCTTTACCTATAAGGAGTGACTCTGCTACTTATTGAAAGATGGTCTTCTTTTCATCCTTCCAGATTCAAGCATCTTTCTTCTCTTGCTGAGTTACAAAATGCCACTGACCTAAAAATAATTCTAATTTGCATTTGCTATAGCCTAAGCTTTATTGTAAGATTTCATACAGAAAGGATGTATATTCTCTATCAAATTATATATCTATAAATTAATGAATCAATGGTATCCTCTCTCTAGTTTTGGCATGAACATAATCAACATCCATAAATTTCCATAGATAAGTCTCAATCTAAAATGAAAATCAGATCTGATAACCTTGTACATAATAGAAAAAAAAACATTGCTTTCTTCGTTATAATCTGGCTTCCCTGTCACCTTTATACAAAATATCTAGAGCTACTTTTCCGTGATAACCGCATTAGATAACTGTGGAAAATTTTAATGAAACTGTTCCGATTTTCCCAGTATATGTAGATCTCCTTTGCATTTGTAGATATAAAGAGATTTTCAGAATAAAATATGAAAGACCACTAAGACTGTTTTTAATAAATTCATTTTATTGCAGTTACATGACAATATCAATGCACTTTAAGCGCTCTTACTGCTCTCTAGGAACAAAGAATCCCGCAGAGAAAAAATATTCAAATGCACTTTTGATATAAATAAGACTATTTTCCCATTCTCCCATTCATTACTTCTCCACTAACAGAGATATGGTCAGTTTATATTTTTACTTATGTTTCTGATGTATGAAGACACATACCAGTCTCAGTTCCGGGCAGAGCTGCCTGTCAATCTCTGACACATTCAGAGATCAATCTTTGTATCAAAACTACCCCAAATCTCTGTTTGTGTCTGACACATACACGATAAATATAACAGACATGATGGCAACTAAATTCCATTATATGACGAAATAATAGCTCAAGAGCAAATGCTGATACAGCCAGGGCTCTGTGCCCAGGTCTGAAATAGCCAGGTGCCCATTTCTGGCTTTCTATTAATATAGCCAAACAACAGAGGCAAACACTGATATATTCTGAGTGCCATCCTCATTCTCACACAGACAGACCTTTAGTCTCATCTCTAATAGAGCTGGTGCTCCATAGCAACCATTTGACACAGCCAAAGCTCTGTCCCTGTCTTTGACATTACCAGGGTTTCATCAGCATCTCTTATATTTCCAGGATCCATGGCAACCTTTCTCAAAGGCTCTGTCTCACTGTCCTTCTGTCCTTCATAGAAAGGCAAGGCTATGTTCACATCAGTGGTTAAGCCAGAGCCTCTTCTCTTCCTTCCTTTCTGTCATTCTTTCTTCCTTTCTTTTTCTTTCTTTCCTTCTTTCGACATTACTAGATTTCTGTTCATATCACCAACACTAGGACAAAGTTTTATTCTTATCTCGGTGTTACTAGGGCTAATGGACAACAAACCATTTTTATTTTTGCAAGAGCAAATTTATGCAAATGCACATGCACCCTGAAAGACCTACCCAAGTCTTTTTGATAAATCCTCTAGATCTTTTTTGGTAAATGCAGACATAGCCAGAGAGCTGTTCTTTTCAACAGTGCATCTATGATGCCAGCTTATTCGTTAGACAGCAAAGATCTATGGCAAAATCTCTTACCAATGAAGGGTAAGTAGGAGGGTAGGGGGAGGGTAAGGAATTCTTCTATGTCCAAATATTTATTAGAAGTACTGATCATAGGATCAAAGATCTCATCTTTCCACAGTTATTCATGACCTGACCAAAAAAAAAAAAAAAAAGCTATTTGGACTCACATATTGTTTTCAAATATGGCTGATGTGTTTTTGAAGCCACAGATAAAATAATTTCTTTAATTTCTTCTTTAATTTCTTTTAAAAAGACTGGGGAGCACATTTGTTTTATCCTATTTGTTCATTCAAGATTCACGAATTGCTGCATTCTGGCATCAGACATAAAAAGTTAAAAATTTCATCTTTTCCTTTAATAGAATTTAATTATTTAGAATGAAAGTTGATATTCTTGAATTATCACATAACATCTGCTGCTGATGTTTTGATAAAGACAAAAAATGTCTTTACCAAAACATCTCCTTCTCTCCGTGATAGAAAATGATCGTATAAAGTTCTCAGGAAGAAAGGAAGTATAACACTTATCTGCAGATGCAAAGTTTGGTTTCTATAAGCATTCATTTGGACATT
Source organism: Tinamus guttatus (assembly GCF_059628265.1). NCBI lineage: Eukaryota > Metazoa > Chordata > Aves > Tinamiformes > Tinamidae > Tinamus > Tinamus guttatus. The sequence continues at coordinate 1,794,471 of NW_028288643.1, forward strand.
TCAGCTCTTGGATGGAATTCATTCCAGTGCACCTTCTCCTTTTTGTCTGTGTGCACCAGATATGGTTAATCAGACAAATGAGGTTGCATGAAGGTATGAACCAAGTGGCTGAGCTGTTGGAAACAGGTGAAATATTCAGCACAGCAAATAAAGTAGAACAGATCTCTCACTATATCACTTAACTATCTTGGTCTATCAGTAAGACTTAATATAACTTCTTTAGTGTGAGGAATATGTCCTATACCAATCATGATTTTTTTTTCCAGATCAGTACTTTATCAGCAATCATAAATGATCAAATGATCCTTTTTATGGTTCTCCTGAAATTTCCAGAAGAATTTCCCTATATATTTATCTTTCAGTTTCCAGCTGCTGGAAACTGGTTTGGCAGTGGAAACTGGAAAGAAGAGTAGCAAATATCTCTTCCGTGCTCTTAATACTTCATTGCCAATATCCAGATATCAAGTTTTGAACATGTGAAAACCATGAATGATGCCCAAGTTAGTGCATTATTCATGTTTTATTCCTTCACTTTGTTTACTTTCATTTCTATAAAGTATTTCCTGAAAGGAAAATATAGTACATCTTGTTTAATATTTAACCATGGCCTCAGATTTTAACTGCAACAGGATAGTGGAAAAGGCATATTGCTTGAATAGAATAGGGTAAAAATGGGGGAAGGTGAGCAAAAGTGAGGACAGGGAAAGAACAGAGAACCATATATAAGCTGCAGACAGTATGGGTGATGCTAGTGTACAAACAAAATGAAAGAGAGAAAGGCCTGCAAGAGCACTGAAATTCTGCATTTCTGCTAAAGCACTTTTGAGGCAAATACAAGTGATGACTAGAGCACCTAGATAAGAGAACAGAGACATTGAAGCTAAAAGAAACAGGACAGGGTGCAAAAGAAATACCTCTTGTTTGCAGACCTGAAATCAACAGTCCTAAATCTTAATATTAGATGCCCAGCAAATAGTTTTGGAACCACTGACAAACACTTTTTAAGTAGCAGGATGCATATGGAGATGTACTGTCATGTATTTCTAAACAATAAATAGAAATAACAATAAAAAAATCTATTTAAGTATTTGCAAGGAAGTGATCAGATGCAATACTGCTGAAAATATATTCAGTGAATCTTGAATCTTTACATAGTTTTGTCTTTTTTACTTATTTTATCAGTTAAAAAAAAAAAAAAAAGAGAGAGAGAGAACGCGAAAATCATTGTCCTAGTATAATAACACTAATTTTGTAACATCTAAAAAGCCTTTGCAAGTTTTCTGGAGATACCTGTGGGGGAACTTAGTCATTTCAGCTCTGCCCTCCTAACACTGAAATCCAAGGACTGTGAGCAAAGGGATATTGTAACAACATCCAAATATCAATATGCTCCTCCTTTCTACCCACACAACTGATATAATTATTATTATTTCCCCATCCTACATATGAAAGTATTTAATTATAGAAAACATGGTTTTTTTTTTGAGATACATCTGGTAAAAATTTTAACAAAATATGATTAGAATGTACTGTGTATCAATACTGTAGTTTTTTGTAGATTAAAGACTAGTGTTTTTTAAATATATATATATCTAAAGTCAAAAATCAGAACATGGAGAAAATGATTCAGAAGCACATTCTAAAAACATTTATTTTTTCAAGGTAAAGTTGAAAGATAAATCAATAAACCAATTGTGAAAGTTAGATTTAAAGCTGTACCTGTTCCTAAAATGTACAGGAATAAAAAATGCTCTATGGAGTACACAGTGAGAGAAAACAAGAGGGTTTTTTTGTTTGTTTTGTTTTTCAGAAAGGCTATCACCTTTGAAGTAATTTTTATCTGTAGTACAGACCTTTTACTGTGGTAAACTGAGAGAACGTCACCTTCAAATCAAATGATTCTCTTAACACATCTGAAAATATTTCCCTTCATTTATCAGGCTCTCATGCTCGTAGAAAAGCACAACTATACAGGCAACACTGCAAATACATTTTAACTACATGACTTTTAGGTGCACCAACATCTTGGGTTCAAGTCTTCTTGATGAATACATAGTGCTCCAGAACAGAAGTCTCCATTTGAGCTACCCACTCTAAGTGGACAGAAACATGCAGGCTCATTTACAACGTAGCCCAGTAACCTTGAAATGAGGGTGAAATTTTAAACCCCTATTTCATTGCATTGAGTAGGAAAAGCACTTCAGAGAGCAACCTTGGATAGTAATTTCTTCTCTAATTTTTCTGCAGAAAACTACAGGTAATGAGACACATTAACCCACATGTTCACTTTCTTCCTTCCTTTTTGCCATCTGCTGAATTTAAAATATGACATGTGGGAGGACTATATATTCATAAATTCCACATGGTATGATAGAGAAAGTGTATTTAAAAGTTTCTTTTCCAGCATTAGTATAGCACATGTGCAAATGACAAAAGGATGACACAGTGCCTATTAATAAAATAACTTCCATATTAAAAAATAATATATGTATGTATAGCATTTAACTGAATTCCAACTGAATATTTCAATTAGCTATATTCCTAGATTTTTTTTTTTTTTTTGGAAGGAGGTCCTAGTTTGTGTTCTTCACTAGTTGTCTAAACTTCTTGGTTTGCATGCGTGGAAAGCATGCTCGAATTTCAGGTAAAATTTCAGTATTTGGCTGAGAAAGAGAGGCTACTTGCTTGAGCTACCAAGTTCATTATGAAAAGCAAATACACATAAAACTTACGTTTTTTGGGCCTGTGAGTCCCTGTAGAGTCAATAAAAATACATAGGATGTTTTGAATGGGGATTTATTTTCTTAAAAATATCCACTTCAGGATACTTCAGAAGTGATCCACTTCAGATGTTAGATCAGTTTTAGAGGCCTAACATTGAGAAGCTTAATTTAAAATAGATTAAACCTCCTCTTTATTTTATTTTTAATGAAAGTTGCTTCAGCATCAAATGTTTCCTTTTGTTAACATTCTCTCCCACTCATACCATATAAAGGGAATGGTGATGTTTTAAACCATTAACCCCACATCCATTACGTTAAATGTAATGTTAATCTTACTTTCAAAGCCCTTATCCTCCATCTGTTGCTAGATGCAGTCTTAAACATATCCTGTTACATGGTACAGCTGGAAGTGCAATAAGGGATAGTCAGAGCATGACTACAACTCAGGCTTGTAGAATCTGGAGAGTTTACTTTATTCCTAATGGTCCTGAGATTCCCTGATCCAAAGCTCAATTATTGCCATAGTGCTATGATTAAAAAGAGATGCTGAACAACATATATACACTTATGGTAATACATGTATTAAATCATCATTACATGTCTTTTATTAGTTTCTCTCATTAACAGGTTGCTTAAGTAGCTGAATATTCCACTGACTCCAACAGGACCAAAGGGTGAATCAAAAACATGAAGCAACGTCTCTCTGCGTTGTCATGCATATTTCAATTAAAAGTTACTAAATGACAATACAAAGGATTTTTAAGAAACAAAGTTTCTCATATGTGTTCTTTGTTAATTGTTTTGTCATTAAAAAAGGGGGGGCTGGCTTTTTCTATCTTAGAGATTCATTAAAAAATATATCACAGAAAACATAAGATTTAATTGTTTTCTACTAATATGATAGTCACATACAGTGTTTATCACTTTAAAGTAAGAGACTAAAACTTCTCTGAAAACTTTGGAATTAACATGTTTCTTCTTATTAAGAGAAAAGAAATAACACACTGAAGATTTATATTTAATATATACTCCTCCTCCTTAGTCTTAAACATATGCAAGAATACATATGATGTCCTTGAACTGTTTTGAGAATTTCAGATAATTCGTTTGATCATGTGGACTATTTTGTCTTAGCCTGTTCCTTGGGTTTGCTGGTGTTAAGTGGACAGAACCTGTTATCAAACTAGCCTAATAAAATATATAACTATTGTACATAAAAACATACTAGCTATTATTAAAAAAAAGTGCAATAACCTAGTCAAGACGGTAAAGAGCACTATCTATAGACTTTAGAAATTGGAATAAAATATGTATAAATAGCAGAAAAAAGTACCCCAAACTTACTCTTTTGTGCTTCATATCTTTCTCAAGGGAAATTGCTGCTACATTTCAATGCTTTTATAAAAGCTTTAGAGAAGAAAATAGTATGTACAGTGTAAAAGCAGGTACAGAAAGTGGCAATGATCATATCTTCTTAGATATGACCCTTCATATCCATGGATTTCTTATGATATTTCTCCAGAGCTCCTTTGATTTTCTTTGCTTTTTAATTTTATAGTAAAATAGTCCAGCATCATTTCCTGATCTCCTTCAATACCCTGATATATTCTCTACTCTTCATTTCATCTGCTGAAAGAAGAAAAAAGAGAGAAGAAGGAAAAAAAAGGAAGACAATTAAACAGTCTTCTGGATACAAGAAAAATATAAAGCTTAACATACAACCTGGAGGCTAAATATCCACTGGATGAGCACAAATAGCATAGACACTCCTATACCTCCCTCCTGAAATTTAAAAATCAGATCTCATTCTTTTCTTTTTCTTGATTTTTGTTGTGCGTTTGTTCTTACTGTTCAGAGTAGTTAATTTCTTTGTCTTGTAAGATCACAGTTCTCACACTTGAATGTTGCCATATTTGATGCTTTTTTTGCACCTCTCCTTATTTTCTCCCCTTTAACTGTATTGTTTATCTCTTTTAGTCACAATTCCATGTGAAATTTTCATTTACATCATTTTTTTTTACAAATATTATCCTTGTTACGTACATATTCCTACAACTTTTTAAAAAGACGGCATATAAAACTTTCCTTTAACCTATTTAAGCCTTAACTATGTGTGCTTTCCACAGCTCATGAGATAAAAAATACAAATTAATATTTATGTAGCTTTTTTTGGGGGGGGGGCTAACATAGCACTCACATTTCAGTGAATTTTTTTCTATTTCTGTTATTGCCAAACAGTTTATGAAAGTCAAAACTGATCCCAAAGTGATCATACATAATTGCATGTAAATAGTTTATAAATTCTGGTAAAATTTATGTTTTTTTTTTCTTTTTGATAAAAAGTGTTAAAAATTATTCAAAGTTATTAATAGAAAATTTAAGAGCAAGATGAATAAAGGTGATTCTTTTCTGACATTTTCTTTCTTTTTAAAATATGAAGTGTTTCATTCTAAAGTCTGTTCAATTATTCATGCTTTGGGGTTGTCTAGCACACCTGTTTATTGCTATGCAAAAACATGTACAGTTGGGCCGTCCTTGATCCAAGTCTGCTTTCTCTTCCTGAGAACTAAAGCTATTTCTCTCCCTTTTTAGGCGGGTAACTAAGAGTGCTAAGACAGAAAGCATTTTACACCGGTGGTGGCTTTTAGGACATCTCATTCCCTTCTCTTCCATAAATACCTATTAAACATTCACTGAGTGAGACTGAGAAAGAAACGGACAAAAACACTTCTGCCTCATGCTTAGGCTACTTACTTGCCTGTTCTAGCAAATGTTTCTAATAAAAAAAAATATCAGAAGCACTCACTGCAGAGGCACTAAATCCCAGGTTTACCTGTTTCTAGCTGAGTGCCTTAAATTTTTGTATATTCAGTCATGTTCTTACAGACCCAATGAGGGCTTGATTATTTAATTAAAAATAGAACAATCCCTGCAGAAATTTCTGAGAATTCCTCTTCCTTCCATTACCAGATAGTCTTGTAGTTAGTGGATCTCACCAAATACATGAAAGCTGTGTGGCTTTTTGATTGTTTAACTACTTATATCTTAGCTAGGAATCTCCTTTCCCAATGGGAAAAAGCAGATCCCCACACCAGAGAAAAAAACATGAAAACTTGTGGGAATAAAGGGTGAAGATCCATTCTCCTTGCTGCACTTACTATCAACAATAGGCTGCGTTTTATTCAAGTTATATTTTGTAGCTCAGTTGTGTTGTCTAAAACAGCAGTTTTAGACACCTAATTTTCCTCAGTAATTTCTTCTAATACCATGAATTTCTGTAAATAGGTGGATGACACAAAGACAAATTCTTTCTTGTGGATCCAGTCATTTGTGCAGTTGCAGACTCATATTTTACAAGTTTAATTTTCATCTTTCTAAACAACTTTCATTTCTCAGTTATTAAAAGTGGAAGTGATAGCCACAATCTAATGCTGACATAACTGTAAAAATGTATTTTTGGCTGTGGAAACAAATTGTTTTATGTTTATGACATTGTGTACGACACATTTCTGCTCTTTGAAAAACAATAAGATTTATTGGATCATTTTTCCTTTGCTGACAATGCCTTACATGTGTTTAAAATACAGATAATGGACACTGTGCATACCAATGCATGGCAAAATCTGATAAATAAAACAAAAGCTCCACCAAGAGTATGATTGCTGCAGTAAAAAATTCAAAAGGGGCCCATAACAACGTCAGATTGAGAAAGGTACATTAGAGGTTTGTCATACTATATTAAGTCATAGAATAGCTGACAACACTATAGGTAAAGATAAGAGAGCTATGAATTGCAATAAACATTGCAGTTCAGCATGAAAGCACTTTTGAAACAAATGAAGTAGTAAATAGCGTATAGAAGAATGAATATGAAACAGCACTGAACAACAATTCAGAAAAAAAGCTACAGCTACAGAATGGCCTGAAAATGTTCTTATTATGTTGCCTAGGATTTATAAGTCAAATACAGTCATGTAGCACCAAAATACCATAGATGGTTACAGAATAAGATCCACAGATAAGGTGCAACATGATCTGTCACATTGGAAAAAGAATTACCTCTTTGATGAATGTCAAGGTAAACTTGAGGTTTACTCACCCATCTGCATTCATCACTGTTAATACAAGAAGTGGGGAAAAATAACACCCAAAATGGAAGGAAAAAAAAAATAGCATGGAATGGATGATCAAATCATTGACTAGCTTTTTTTATGCCTGTATTACAACACATTAGTGCAGCTTTTTTTTTTTTTTTTTTTTTTTTTTTTTAGACATTCAAGCTAATGGAACAGTTAAGAGAACGTATTTATATTCTTGGGTCATATTCTTCTACCGAGAACACAAAAGGGATCCTCTTTATATATGAAATTAATTTGTTGCAGGGGAAGAAATCACTTTGAACATATGGGAGATTTTTATATTTTGAGGGTCTACTGCAAATAATTAGTAGCTTAATACATTAAACTCTGTTTACCACCTGGAGAGCCTGTAAATAGATCTTCTAGTGAGTGGAGAAAGGCCATAATTGGACATAAAGCAGGAAGTGGAGGAATGTTGTCCCTGGGGGGCATACATGTAATCAGCAGGACTATTTCCTTGTTGTAGGGTAAAGAAGCTTCTGAAATGCACACAAAACCTTCTAGTATAAAATGTATGACAATAAATTCTAATATACAATATATGACAAGAATTGTCAGGCAGGTATTGCAATCTGCTCCAATACAAAATTGTATAGGTTCTAGGGCATGGTATCTTCCAAAAAAAAAAAAAAAATAGAAGAGGTTATAATGAAAGATTCTGGGAAGACTAGAATAAAAATACTGAAAAAAAAAATATATACATTTAAGTGAAGTGAGAAGGCAGCCCAGCAAACAATACAAACTATGCTGGTCCCCTTAGTCACAGCATGGAAAATAACAGACATTCCTTCCATAAATCCTAAAGTATCTTTACTTGTCTCTTCAGACTTTGCGAAGAATTCTCACAGAACCTACAATAGTAACAGCTGTACACACAGACATGCAAGAGAGATGAAACCCTTCATTGACTGATCTTTCTCCCATATTATATTTATGAAAATACAAACAAACTTAGGCAGTGTCTGGCAATCAGAAAAGTATTCATAGTGGCATGATTCTTCCTTAAAGATTACTTGACTTTAAACTCTCCTACAGAGCTGCAAATTTGGAAAAAAATTGCATTTGCATTCAATTTCAGGCACATTTTATTTCACTGAAGATACACATTTCTGCTGCAATTTAGAGAAAATATTAAGCAATATCATAAAAGGCAAGACTGTCACTTAAAGTGGTGTATTAGCTATCCATCTATCTGTATCAGCTGTTCTGTCACAGAACTGATAGCTGAGCATGAACTGGTGCATTAGCTGGAAAAGGAATCAAGCTGTACTTGTTGATGACTGATTAGTATTGAATAATGGAGAGCTGAGAGGGTAACTGAAATAGACTTTGAGCAGCAGCTTAACATGTGCAAATTCTTACTGGGAACCATCCAAACAATTCCAGGTTACGTGGTCAGGACATAGTCCTATATTACATTGGAAATGATAAAGCAATTAATCAGTTAATAACTGCAACAGATAAAACACAAAACAAGACATTGAGTAGAGAGGCCAGCGGAGAGCCATGAAGATGATTAAGGGAATGGAGCATTTGTCATAGGAGGAAAGACTAAGCGATCTGGGCCTGTTTAGTTTGGAGAAAGGAAGACTGAGATTAACATTTGGTTTTGATTTGATTAACATGTTCAAGTACCTGAGGGGCGATTGTAGGGAGGATGGGGCCAGGCTCTTTTCCATGGTGGCCGGTGACAGGATGAGGCGTAATAGGTGTAAGTTGAAACACAGGAAGTTCCACCTCCATGTGAGGAAGAACTTCTTTACTGTGAGGGTGCCTGAGCCCTGGAACAGGCTGCCCAGAGAGGTTGTGGAGTCTCCTTCTCTGGAGATTTTCAAAACCCACCTGGGTGCCACCCTGTGCCATGTGCTTTAGGTGTCCCTGCTTGAGCAGGGGGTTTGGTGTAGATGATCTCTAGAGGTCCCTTCCAACCTTAACCATTCTGTGATTCTGTGATTCTGTGAATGAATGCAAAATATACATAATTGGAAACTATGGCCTAGACCTTTAATTTCAAGATTCTGAAACAAATGATCTTTAACAATACCAAAGTTATTGTTTTCTGCTTACCCTATTCCTTAGGGAACCAGTTTTCTTTATAAATCCACTTTTGTACTGAGATCTGAGTGAGCCTAACTGAGGCTGAGTGCAGAGTGAGAGTGACTGTATCCTGAAAAGTTTTAAGAGACGCTAAGCAGTACCTAGTGGTCTGCTGGAAGGCAAGAATCTGGAAAGATTTACCATCTGTATCTTCTAATTTTGACCTTGTCTTTTGTTTTTCCTGATGAGAAAAAAAATAGAGTGAATGTCTATACCTTGTGAATATCTTCTGTCATTTGATAACTGAAGCTACTTCTTGCAGAGTGAGAAAGGAGTGTTTAATCACACTTTGTCCTTTATTTAAGAACGAAAGAAGCATTTGCTCTTTCCTACTGTTTTATTGGAATCTAGTAGGAATAGACTATGTCAGACAGGCTGGGTAGGATTCGTGTCAAACCTCTGAACCTATGACATCAAACCCTGTGAAAAGAAAATAGGAATTATATAGAATAAAGATAATACAGCTGATCTTTTTAGCCATCTACTTTATGATGGGATGGCCTAATGGAGTCTATAAACTAAGGGAGACTAACCCAAATGTAGACTTCCACGATGCATAAATATATCATTAGGCAAGTATAACTCACCCTTGAGATGATACACATTTTCAAGAGAGTTATGAATTCATATGCTACCAAATGTTTACTTATTTTTTGTCTCATTTAAAAAAAAAAGGTATTTCAAGTGTTGAATTCTTCTACTTTCTGTAATCAGATTGTATATTAACAAATTCTATGTTGCTCAGATCAATGAGGTACAGAGAACTGCAATCCTAAATAGTCTGAAATTCCTATAGTTAGTTCAAGCGGAAAATTACACATTACATATTTAGAAGCCAAAAATCGTGCATGCTGAAGAAATTCAGAGGTTCTGAAAATGTACTTTTTTACAAACCTGCTGAAAAATGTAGCTCTTGATGAGACAGGAAGGGATAAGCACGCTGTCTGTAAGACACATACTATGTCATAGAAATTGGAAGTAACAAGTGCTGCAAAGTCATTGTACTGAGGTCATTTGCAAACATAAGATAACAATGATTTTGAAACTCTGTAGTTGAAGCTGGCCGTGGGCATTCTACTGCTGTAGGCAATCATCTAAAGCATCCCACATTTTTGGCCGTCCCATTTAATTTAACATTTGGATTTTACTTCTGCACTTAGCCAATTTTACTTCTACTTCTAGCCAATTAAAAATGCTGTGTAGTCTTTAAATTTGTTTTTTATTCTGCTTTTCCTGAGAAAACAGTCTTCTTACTCCTCCTCTTCATTTACCAGATAAGCTATTTTTCAAGAGTGTATATTTTTACCATCCTTCTTTACTCTTTGTCCCACTATTTCTGGTTAGCCACATCTGTTTTGTATTTAGCAAAATGCTATGCATTTTTTTTGTCTCCTTATTCAGTGTTATGTGCTTGTTCCTTCTAAACCTTCCTTCCGATTTTTTTTTTTAATCATATATTTTCTATCAGTCCTTCCAATCACGGCTCCATAAACATCACATTAAATCAGTGACTGCATACACTACCATTACAACTTCCTATTCTCTATCATTCAGACACTAAATTTTTCCCCTGCTTATGCTTGAGCACATGTACATCTCAAATACTCAAACAGATGAAGATTTTCTTCTTCCTCTACAGGCACACAGTGTAAACATAATTAAATTCAATGAAAGTGTTTTTAACATGACAAGCCATGCAGGAGCTGCTTCTTCTAGAACATTTTTTTCTGAGGTTGGAAAAACACTTAAAGAATTTCCTCAGAATAGTTTTCCTGGGAAGACAGGGAGTTTAGATATTTTGCTCTGAAAAACAAACAAACAAACAAAAAAAAAAAAACACCTCTCTTCAGTTCTTCTGTCCTGCTGGCTTCACAGTATCTTCCCCTCGCTTTGCATTGCATATCTCACATACTCACATGTACAAATTACATCCTCTTTTTCCTGGGGAGGAAAGGAAGAATTTTGTGGATGAGCACTAGCTCACAGATTTATGCCCTAGCACAGTGGCAGTGTCAATAAGGAAACAACTCAGCCTTTTTTTTTGTATTTTCTGTTCTTTCTTCTTCTTCTGCCATATACTCTGAGCCATTAAAAGCTTACATGACAAAGATTTATGTGTGTTCTCAACTACATTTTCAGGGTTTGTCAGTCTCTATTTCATCCTATATTCCTGTTCTTGTTTTCATGTTTTGTTTTCCCATCAGTGTCCATGTTCTTCAAATATTAGATCTCTCCTTGCAATGTTTTTCATACTCATACTCCCCACAATCATCACAGCATGAATAGCAGCACATAAAAAAAGTTTGATATCAAGAGCAGGTTCCTTATTCCTCAGGTGGAGGTCCAAAGTGAGCATATTCTCCTGCCAGATCTTGTTATTAAGCCTCTCCTCCCTGCTCCACTCCCTACCCTCTATTCCTGTTCCTCCTCTAATATTCTTAAAATTCCCTCTCTTTTGGTATCTTCGTAGTTAATGTTTTTAGTAATCTTGTGTTATTGCTGTGCTATCCTTTCATCTTGCTGGCTGTTTGCCATATATACTTTTCTTCTTAATTCTTGCAGAAGCTGTTTATATTTATTGTGCGCCATAAATGCTAATCGGTGTCAAACATCTGATTCACAGAATGTAATACTTTCCTTAAACTGATCATCCTCAATCTCAAAAGACCGTGTCTTCATTTTGACAGAATATTTTTATCCATCAATTTGCTGTCATTTGATTAATTGAAAGTTCACTTACTTACATACAACATCTTGCTTACTAATGGAAACTGGAGAGGCTCAGTCCAAACTGCAGTAAATAAATCTTGAAATATTCCACAGTCAGGCCCTGTGTGTACTATGTGGCAAGCTGAACCTGAATCCTAAGTAACCTACCTGAGATTCTGCAGCATTCCAGTGTTCATGCAGGCTATTGTTTAGTAGTTTCAAATGTATGTTATACATATTCTTTACAAAAGGTACAACAGGAAATAACACCCCAAATGGCATATCACTGTTTTATATATTTATTTATTTACTTAACCACTGAATATGTGAAGAGCTAAATTTGCAAGCCTGGGTTAGAATCACTGCCTTTCTGTTTGTCATAGAAATGACAGATTTTTTTTTTTTTTTGGTTAGTTTGTATTTTGTTTAGTTTTCCTTTCAACAATAATCTGTTTTAATTTTGGAGCCTTAATCAACATTTTGTGATTATTTTGCTTAGTCTTGTAGGTCCATGGCAAATGGGGTTTTTGTTTTTCTTTAATAAACAGCCATAATTGCAATCTAGTGGGACATTCAAGCTTACCACCTTCAGTTTTGACATCAGAACCAAGAAGAATTGGCGATATTGCGCCCTCAGTTCTGGAAATCACTCTCTCAATTGTCCAATATAGCTCAGGTTTTCTGACATCCAAGGTATGAGTAGATTTTTCTTTTTACTTAGCACTTTAAAGGATGCCGAGGAGTGGTTTTAAGTATATCGATTTTGTTTTATTTTGTTCATGCCATGGTTGTAATTTGCAAGAGTTTATATTGATTCCTTTTAAATATAATTGCATGTCTATTGCCTAAATTTCCACTGCCTTGCACTTTTTATTGTCAATTTCACCTGTGTTAAGTAGGTATAAAATGATTCCACTCTTTTGGTAGCACATTCCAGAGGTATAAATGATTACAACACAGTGCAAAACTACTGAGTATCTGAGCTTTGATATTCAGAATATATTTAGAAATTGTTATGGGTGTTCACGTAAATGGTCAAAAAGCATGAAAACTGATCTTGAGAAACAGTAATACAAAAATAAAGATTATATTTTAGAAAATTTAAAAACTGAGAAATAAGAATTGTGTTATAGATATTCTCTAATATGAGTTATATGAAGAGATTACAAGATGTAATTTAAGAAGTAGGATGTTATAAAATCTCTGGAAAAGAAAAGACTTTGAGTGGAGGAATTTAGGTCAGATTATTAATTAACTAATAGGTAACTAATAAGCAGTATGGACTACAAACCCTCGCATAGCATTTCCTGCTGTGAACACATATATAGAGCACTTAGACAAATATCTACAAAAGAAATTCCAGGGTATAAATGTTAGGCAGACTTAGATGAACTATATGATATTCTTTTATGCTGCAGTATCATGGTGGCAATGGAAAATATTTTCCCACTCCGGCTATATTAAACCGTGAGTGCATTATTTATTTTTAGGCCAGATTTTCAATAGTAAAATGACTTAAGACTCATTCTACTTTTTTTGACATTTTTAGTAAGAAGACAAATTATCTTTACTTTTTACTAGGATCAAGAACACATCCACTACTTCTTATAACCCTGCTCAAAACTCTGAAAATCAATTTGACAACATAGTTAAACCAATTCCATCCTACAGCCATTTCCTAGGTAACAAATCACAGAAATAAACTGTACATGGTGAGAAAAGAAATAAAAATATCTACACTCTTTCTGCCTTTCATATTCATATTTTAATCTGTATTTATTTTTAATTTATGTATTTTAATTAGTCTTATTTATGGAGAACAACTGACCTTTAATTTACAAAGCCTTTGTAATAAGTCATCATCTTTTTAACAGCAAAGCATGTAGGGCAATAGGATTATGTTCAGACTAGGAATTTTTAGTACTACTAAAACTTTTGTAACTGACACAAATTCAAAGAGAAAAGGAAAAACAAGCTAAAATACTGATAGTTCATGGATAAAACATATATTTCTAGCTTAATCATGAGAGGGTAGAGTACTTTGTACTCACCTCCAGGAAAGTGATGGTGTGCTGTGTCTGATAATATGTGAATTTTTCACATAACATTTGGCTCATTGATTGCAAAACACTCTCCATTATTGTGACAGCAGGGCAGCTCAAAAGATTTTCATATAGCTCTAACTAACTGGCTGCATCCACATATTTATACAAAACTTCTGCACACTTCATTACCAGCTCCACTCCTTCCTTCAGCAGTTCTAATTCTAAGTTTAACAAAACTGATCTGTATAATGTTTTTTATTTCTTTTTCTCTAAAACTTTATTCACAGTGGAAAACTTCTCTGTGGCTGTTTTTTGTAGCAGGCTATTGGAAAACAAAACAAAATAAAACAAACCAACAAAAAAATGGAACCCAAACCCCGCAGTCTTTCCCCCCTTTCCAAGATTTCTAAGCATAAAATGTTACACACAAGGCAACAAAATCAAAACCAAAAAAACTGAGGCCATACAAGCAAAGATAGCATCCTTAGACTGAAGATAAATTCAAAGGTCTACCACCAAAGCAAATGACTGAGAGTAAGAAGACTAGTTAATAAATACTTTAGCTGACACTTGTGCAGCAACTGTTTTCTGGATGATGACTATTTGTAGAAAGTAATCAGTATTGACTATCTTACTTTGAAGAGGATATGAGCTTGAGAAGGGAGACATGATGCATGAGAAATAAGTGTATCTAACCTGAAACAGAGTTGAAGGAGATCATTATTTAAACAAGCATCTTCCACCACTGTCAAAGCAGGAATAGGTAAGGAAAATGTGCAGGTGGCCTCTATTTCTCCTCCTCCTGCTGCCTAACCCTTCCCATGAGAGAAATGAAAAGAGGCCTGCAGTCTTCCAGCCCCTTTCTTCTTGTTTCCCTGTTTAAGTGCTCCTTGGGGGACTGAAGAAGTCTTCCTTAAGGAGAGTAGAAAGTAGGGGAGAAAATATCTATGGCAGAAAATATCTTTGAAGAAGGATAAAAAATATGTATGCAAAATAGATGCTCATAGTCACTGACATCTCTTATTTAGATTTGCACCCAAAACCAATCAAAACCATATCTTAGCCCTCTGCTTGTTAGAATCTTCTTAAAATACTACTAATCTGTCACAGATTTTATTTGTTTGTTTGTTTGTTTCCATTCCTGCGAAGTGGGAACTTCCAAGCCCGGTCTTCATTTTCTGATGTCTCTGGACCTTTCCCACTCCTCTGCGCTAGTTGTGAATTCTAACCGAGTCAGCAATACCGACAAGCACGGAGCAGCTCTATAAGCCAGAGATCCTCTGCATGTGAGCAATACACCTGTGGCTGGGCCTAATAATCGGGAACAATTCACAGTAGGGCTTTTGAGGCAACAAACCACCTAAGCTTTTGTGTCCAGTATACAAATGCATGCAAATACACACCTACTGTCCATACGTCATTTGCCTACCCCTCTTTGCATTGTAGAGAAGAAAGAGGCATCTTCTGCTCTGTTGAACACCTACCATGACGGCTTTAAAATTTATTCCTATTTGTCTTATTTAACCAGATTTAGACTCATAACCTTTCAAGTAATAATGTTTGTTTCTCATTGTTTTCTTGATGCTTTTCTTTCTCCTCCTTGAAGTCCTAAAAGTGTATACAACTATTGCAGCTGAGTTCAAGACATGCTAATTATCCACACAAATTCACATTTGTTTGTTTGATAATTGAATCACTCACTCAGTAACAATAACCCTGGGAATGCCACAAGGAAAGAGTGCACTATGTTGGCAGAAAACACTGACAAATCAAACATCAATTTGCCGGATGCTTGGCTTAATATTCTTCTGTTATTTTTAATCTAATTAATCTTACTGTGTTTGATTCAGCAGAATCAATCGTTCCAGGTTGTTTAGAAAGTTAATTGGAAAGTTCACGTATGATCTGAAGCTTCTGTGTCTATTTCATCTCAGTATCTATTTTAGTAAGAGGTTTTTGGCATATTCCTTTGCATGTGTTTTATGCACTTGATATTTCAGAAATACAAACAGCAGAAAGAACAAATTGCAATTACAAAATACTCTCTAACTCTGATTTCTTTTGGCATTTTAATGTGAAAGTGTTTTATATTGTACCAAGTTGCAAATGCTTGCTCACTAACTCTCAATTGCATTATGGTGGTAAGCAGATTTCTGACAACCATCTGCTTAGACCTTACTACTTTCTCCTAATCAGCCCATTTGAAATTAAAATAATGGTAAAAGCAAGGAAGTTAAGATGTGAACTGTCAAGCAGTTGAAGCTATAATTCTTATATGTTACGTGGGTTACTGCTGCAGTTGCTGATGCTGCAAGAAGACATTATACTACAATGCAGAACTAATGCAAAGTATGTTCATTTCTTTCTTTTCTTCAATGGGGTATATCTAGCTTAATATATGGGGATATTCCCTTGTTATTCTACTTGTTTTTTTATTTGTTTGTATATTTTTAAACACTTAAAAATTCCATTATTTATAGGTTTATGCATTTTTTCATCAAGTTATTCTGTCAAATCCTATTTGCACTTTATATATTTTACTTTATCATTTCCCCAATTTTTTTCAAGATTTTAACATTTACTGAACAGTTTGCCATGACAGCACAAAAGCGAAGGGAAGGGAAGCGAAGGGAAGGGAAGGTGATGAAACAGTTGCTGGTACTAGCAATACCATGAGAGTAAGTAAATGAAATTACCTGGGAATTAAATCATTTCAACCTTTCAGAGGGTATGAATTCTGCATAATTATTGACCCATGACTGCATGGTGAATTCTCATTAATGCAATTCATTGAACTTCTTCTGTTACGGATGACTGATTTGTATAATCATTGTATTTTTAATGCCATGTGAGTCTATATCCATGGGAGTGTATATCCAATATTATATGGATAATAGGAAAAACTACCACTGTTATAAACACATTCAACATAATACAATACAAAAAAGTGACCCTTTGGAAAAAAAATCCTCTCATTTATGAAGATTCTACTAGTTGCTAAAAACTAGTTGTCATGAATGAAAAGTAGAGTATCAGTAAGGTGGATTGTCTACCATTAGCACAAATTTTAAATGAATTCAGTTCATGAAGAACAGAACATATCTGAAAATTCTTGTTCAGCAGGGCTAGATATTCTCTCTGCCTAGATATTCAGTAGGGCTAGATATTCTGTCTGCCCAATGCAAAAGGTGTTTTATCATTTCAATGTGTTTTATCATTTCAGTGTGTTTTATCATTTCTCTTTCTTTGTTTCTTCCTCACTCCAGAGATTGTCTTATGTAATGTTGGGTACACTGTCTAATGGGTGTAAATTGAAACACGGGAAGTTTAATCTCCATATGAGGAAGAACTTCTTTCCTGTGAGGGTCAGAGCCCTTGAACAGGCTGCCCAGAGAGGTTGTGGAGTTTCCTTCTCTGGAGATCTTCAAAACCCGTCTGGATGCCACCCTGTGCTATGTGCTCTAGGTGTCCCTGCTTGTGCAAGGGGATTGGACTAGATGATCCCTAGAGGTCCCTTCCAACCTCAACCATTCTGTGGTTCTCTAATGATTTTCAGTATGAGTCTTTACGAGAAAGTCTTTGTCAGATTCCCCATGGAATCGTATATGTTTCCAGCTTCACACATCTACACTTACTTTTCCTTATTGCTGCTTAATGAAACTCTCCAGCATTCAATAATTGTATGGACAGAAGTTTACAAGGAAAGCCAGTAACTACATTGTGACTGTGAGTAGCCAAGACTACTTTTTCATGAATACAGGAGATATTGTGCTTAAAAAAAACTCTGCAGAAGAAACGTTTCAGAAGGAAAAGGCTTGATAATACACAGCTTCGTGGTTCAAGGCTGGCCAGAGATCGTACTTGAGCTGAATATACAACAATAAGCAAATATTCTGCAGCAACAAGCACAGCACTGCTAATCTTCATTTAGTGTTGGTTCAGCCCTAGCTCCAGCTGAAGGGCCCACAATCTTGTAGGATACTGTGACCAGCTCCCCATCCTCCAGGCTGCTTTTCAGGGAACTCCCACTCCTTAAATGGCCACTGTCACATTGCAGCTCCCTTTCTCTTCAAGAAGCATGATGCAATGTGCCATCTGAATTCACTCAAACATCATGTCACAGAGGCTTTACTGTTTTTCTTTGGGCACCATCTGAAAGTTCTTACCCAGGAAAGCTCCACAAAAGTAGCCTCTTTTCCTTTGCAGTTTTCCTGTTTTTTTTTTTTTTTTTTTTTGTATTGTCCTGGGGTCTTTCTGAAGTTCAAAAACACGTTTCTTTTTTTAAAGAAAAACACCTTACAAGATAACAGCTCTTAATTCATTTCCATGAAGCAATGTTAGCAGGCAAATAAGTAAAACAAAACAAAACAAAATCAAAAGTAACAAATGTGTTTGTTTGTTTGCTTTAAAGAAAATATTTGTTTGTATAAGATATGCTTAAAAAATATACTTTGAAATAAGGACTGCATCCTGAGGCTATGTATCTATTAGCAAATTAAACAACTGGTATGGAGCGTACCTTCCAGCTTCTTGGATATTAAAACCTGGTCACTCATAGCTATTAAACGGTTAGAAGGATCCCTGGCTGTTTTGTTTCCTGGGCTGGACAGCACTCCCAAATAATTTCTATGTATATCTTGGCAGTTACCACAGATCATAGATCATTCCTGGTAAGTAGCTTGGATATGACTACTCCCTTTCAGAAGGTACAAGAGCTAAACATAATGGATGCAGACTGTTCTGTAACCATTAACTATTTTGTAAATTTTTACTGCCAGGGGAAAACTGTATGCCTGAATGTCTTCCATCAACTTGACACCAGGATGCAGAGTCATTTCTTCCCTTGCCTGTGGTCATTTTGATATTTTGTGCAGCTTGGAACTGCTGAGAAGTTTAAGAAAGACCTAATGCTTATCACATAGGATGTGTATGACGATCTTTAGACAAGCAAAAAAGGAGTGGGGTTGAATTAGTCTCTCATACTCTGGAACATCATCTGATCTTTGCTTTCTGCCTGACAAAGATTGTAGACATTATGTGGGGAATATTTTGGACCAAAGGTTGTTGTGTTTATCCAAGCTGACAAACTTCCTTTACAGTCACTAGAAGAAAATAAATGTCTCTAGAACACAATGAATCTCATTTCAAATAGATGTCTAAGTGGAAAAACACCCAACCTATCTGTCCTTGAGGATATCTAATGCTTAGGCCTGGGCTGAGCTCAGAACTGCTTGGCTGTCAACGCTTGATATAAATTTATAAGCAATCCTTTCCTGCCCCATTCCAAATTTACTACAATAAAAAGAGGCGTTCAGAACAAGAAGTGCAGAAATTCTTATTTAAAATAAAATTGCAAGGTATATGTTAAAGACAGGAATGTCTGAAAGTAGCAGGGCAGATGTGTTGTTTAATGGAACTTCAATATGAGCCCAAAAATCTATCAGTACATCTATAGCAGTGCTCTAGCCTAGAGCATGCTTTCGAAATGCTATGGTTCACACTGCAGACTGGTCTCAGAGTGAGTGAACTAGATTGCTTTCATCAGAAATGAAGCTGAAATATGTTTCAGTTGGCATCATGTGTATTTCAAACACTAGTGAGTGGCCACTTCGCAGGATTGGACCTTGGACAGTCTGAAGTCACTCGCAGCAATGTGTAGAGTGGACATTATCTTCCTGTAACCAACAGGTCTTCAGATCCTAACATGGGATGGATGGAATCCATGTCGGATGCATGTAGATCTAGGAAGTCTACTCTAAGATGATTTTAGGAAGGTTTCCAAAATCTCAATGCAGTTGAACAGCAGCACTAAAAATTTATCTGACATGAAGCTACATTTTGAAAAAAAAAATAGATAAATGAAAAGAAGAATCAAATCTTACAAGTTAAACTGAAAAAATAATCAATACAGGAAATGATGACCCAGTCAGAACTGAATGAAGGGATGTCACTCTCTTTTTCTGGAAATAAACTTTCCCAAACACTATAATCGCTACAGATTTGTTTTATTAGAACACAAAGGTAATAAACTAGAGAAAGATTTCTTTAAATCAAGAGAAGTCATCTCTCTTAGATGAGACATATCAAATTAAATAGTCTCTAAATAAATCTCTTGCAATTCTTTGTGTATTTGGGGGGTTCATCCTTTATTCTAGGGATTGACTCAGTCCAATGACTTAGCAGCAACAGCAACAAAACCTCTGAATCATTATGGGTTCCTGAAAATTTCTATTTATCCCAACACCACTGATGCTTTCCCATGGGTCTACTATTTGCAGACAAGCTCCACTAAGGAGTATGACTTTATGTTGCAAATTCCTTTCTTACTGAAAACTCCCTACATATCCAAATCTGAATTGCAGAATATTTTCAGGTCATGATCATTTGCTCTCAGTGAAGGCACAATCTCTCTTCCTTTCAGATAATTCCATCTAACCAGAAATGCAGTAGAATATATTCATATCCTGACTTCCTCCATGATTAGCATCTTTTTAAATAGAACATACCATAAAATTGAGAACAAGTAAAACAGTTTTCTAAGTGTTACTCAGGTCAGTAAAAGAGGGGATAGTATGTATTTTTCAAACATACCAAAAAATGAGTGTCTTCCAGAAAGAAAGGAGCAGTCAGACATTATGAAGTTATAGCAGAAAAGTTAAGAGGAAACTGCGTTTTTCTTGTCTAGGAATGTTTTTATTATGGATTCCCATAAGAAAAGGTGCGGGGAGATAATTGAAACTGAAGTGCTGAAAAGAAGAGATTTTGAAGAAAAAAACCTATAATAGCAGTAACACTTCTGGATCAGATGGTTTAAACATGCCCCAGGCAATACTCAGTAGAAGAGAGCTGAATTAGGAACGGTGTATTTTTAAATAGAAGCCTTGACATGTGAGGATCCCCCCACATCTGAGCAGATCCATTCCCAGTGGTGCCAAGGAAGTTCTCCAGTGCTCCTGAGACAGGTGGGGAATCCTCTGGTGGCACTAGACACCTATCTTTAGGCAACTGATATCTATATGCTAGATATCAATATACTGATACCAGAGACCATCAGAACTATGCTACCCTGAGGATCAGAAATGCTGATTACAATAGTCATTAAAATAGCATCAGACTAGTAAAAAAATCACAAGCTGCCTTCCACCTTTCATCTTACTTTCCTCGGAAGAAAGACAGCTGTTTCAGCTGGAAGTGATTTATGCATGCCATTTCTCTCTCTATCTCTAGCACAGGTACTAGAAGCATTGGGCATACTATAGGGAGCATCTATACTATAGCACAGACAGTTTCACATGGCTTGGGAGGTTTCCTCGTAAATCTCATTTTGGGTTGTTCAGAACATCTTGAAAGAAGCTAGTCACAATGTTACCATCATAAAGGTTATGAACAATGTTAGAACTTGGTGAACTCTTCAGTAAACTAAAAAAATAACCCTGTTTACATGCATTTATTTTTTAGTAGGAAAAATAAATCAGAAGGGAAATACTAACTGTGTTGAACTGTTGGTGATTTAAAATTTAAATAAAGAAATTTAAAGTTTCCTGAGATGCTCCTTTTTTTCTTTTCCATTTTTATGATACCGCAAAGTTAAAACAAATTAGCACGCCTGTGCAAATCTACTTCTGCATCAAGAGTTATTGGTGTTTTTTTTCAGGCCAACCAGGAAAAAATAGGAATTTATTATGAGTCAGAGGAAGATAATAAAGTGGTTACATTAAATGACACTATAGCCAGGCATTTTGGAATAATCTGAGCAACAGACCCAATGGCAAATGTAAAATCATTTCTAATTCATAATCAATTCAAATTAAATGGTCTGACTGCTGATTTGAAGCACTTGTTAATTTATGTTATTACTCCATGGAAAAGCAGCTATGATTGCAACTTTCTGAGCACTGATAATGCACCCTCCCAGAGCCATGTAAAAACTTGCAGAAAAGCAACAACAGCTAAGTATGCATATTTTGTACTTTTCTGTGATATTCTGTGCATCACACTGTTATATTCTGCAACTCAGCAGGAACAGAGATCACTTTCACTTTCTAGGAGAGAAAAATAAAAATCTATAAAGCAATATTCAGGCACTACAGACAAAAAAAAAAAAAAAAAGGAACTTTGTTTTAATCAATATGTTAGTTCAACAAGTAAAGCTGTCAAAAGGAAGACAGAAGCAGTTAACTCCAGATTCTGACATCTAGGTGTCAGAGTCTTGTGAGCACCAATAAGCAGACCAGACCTCCTCGTTTCACCTCAGACCTGGCTTACTTGCTGAGTGCCATGGGCCCATGAGTCTACATGAGTCTACGTGGCCTCAGGTTAATCTCCAAATCCTCCAGGAGACTATGGCTGGTCTACATCTTGCATCTTGCAGCCCTGAGGAAGGGCTCCATAACACCCTTGCACACATAGTCTTCACTTCTGTGACAACAGGGGCGAGGGCATGGGGACTTATTGCCCAGATGAGGTTAATCCTGGACTACTAATCCTGGACCACATTTGCGATGGCAGTTTCTGGGTGGCTCTCAGATGTGGCTGTAGTTTGGGACACATTTACATCCCTGGAGCTCAGTGATTCCATGCTCTACAGCCCTGGCAGCTTCTAAAGTAACTTTATTACGAGGCTCTTAACATATGTGTGTTCTTAGTAGAGATGTACTTCCTTGCAAGCTGTGCAAGAAATATCTGAATATTTAGTCAATCACAATTTCAGCTTTTACTCACAAGCATTTTTTTTTCTGATTCTTTTCACTATAAGTTCTTTGTGCTGAAAGTTTGCATTAAAATAAGAAGAATAGTGGTGGGAGTACTAGAACTAGCAAGTCAATCATATTCCCTAGATGACCAATCCAGAATACAACCAGCATCAGTCACAAAACTTGGTCTAATTGCAATTTCTAGGTCTTCAAGGTCAGAAAAAGAAAAACAAATAAACAAAAAATGCTATGAATCACTTTTCACATTTTATTTGTTCAAGTCTTCTCACAACTTCTTCATTAAACCTAATATCTTTTTTTTTTTTTTTTTTTTTTTTTTTTTTGCTGCTTAAACTTTTACAATAGCTGGATTTTTATTGTGGGATTTTTTTTCCCCCTCCTTGAAATAACAGTAGGAGGATTCAGTAAAATTTCTCAAAGTCTTCTTTGGCATAAAGATGAAACATTTTCCTTCTGGCCTTATTTCTCTCAGATATCATATTATAAAAGCAGACAGGTTGTAGATTTCCTGCAGCTGAGGGTAGCCTCTCCAATAGCTTCAGCATCCTGAAAGTCCGGTGGGATAATGTTTATTCACAGAAACATTTTCCTTCTACCCAATCTCAAACTGAATCCTGTGCAGTAGGGAGGGGACCTTCTTACTAATGGAATTCTAAAGCTTTTTTTCTTTCTCTCGTGAAAATCATCAGTGTTTGCTTTAACCAGGTGCTTTATGGTAGGCAACTCTAGAGCACATATAGTGCTATGAATCACATTTCTGTGTTCTTCAGAAAATCTGCTTTTCTTCCTTCTTCCTTACTTTAGATACTTGTATTTTTATTTCATTTCTTCATTAACGCATTCTCTATGATATGGCAACCTTTTTTTGCTATTTACTGTTAGATTATCTGAATAAAGACTGATCAAATTAAACACAAAAATCATGGGAGGATCAGTGGCATCAGGAGGAATCTCAGTAACCCAGTGTGTGGAAACAGAGCACACTGAATCAGCTAAGACTGAGACTATCAAAGGAAAATCTGCTCAGATGATTCAATGGAAAAAAACCTCTACCCATAATGTTGTACAGTCTAAAGGGGTAGAGGACTAATTCTGGAATGCAGGAAGAAGCAATCCTGGAAACTGAACATAGATCATTCTTGAACTGTGTAAAACTCATTTGGGGATGATTAGAGAAAGGCAGGTGTCAAGACATACTGAACATTGTTACTTTTTTTTTTTTTTTTACTTTCTTTTTTTTTCCTGTTACTTTATCTATTGGCAATAGGTGCTCAGCCAAGCTACTGGTTGGATTTGGAAACAGGGATCAGCCTCTCTTTTGCTTGTCTGGGATGGAAGGACTCCTTGGTCCCAACCATCCACCAAACTCTGCTATAGTAGGCAGAGAAGGTGATCACCACATGTCCCGATGTCCTCTGGGTACCAAGGTCTTCCTGGGTCCACCACTTCTGACATTTACAACATTCCGAACATCTGTTATTTTATAATAACAGATGTTTTTAAAATAAAAATGAAAGACACACTAATTTAAATATCTGAGAAGGAAAAGTACAGTAGGACAACACAATTTTCTAAGTCAGTTTCTTAAATATATATATATATATAGACAGCATTGTTCACATGCTAGTAACATTCATTTTAGATTTATTCTACAATCCTTTATTGATGTAGCCTACTCAATTTACCAAGTTTAGCAAGCTGTAGTTTTCGACCTGTTTTGGATATTAGAAAAATATTTATAGACTTCCTTTTTTTTTTCAAGTTTTCCAAACCTTGTTAAGAATTAAAGAATTAATTGAAAGTAATTGTAGGAGATCTTAGAGTACATTTTTTGCAGATGCTTCCTTGCTACTCTTATAGATGTTAAATTTTCTGTTACAGCATATGCTTACAGGATAAACACAGTCTCCTGTTTCTTTTAACAAACTATAGAGAAAGGTAGACAATTTAGCAAAATTAACATAATTATCTCTAAGTTTACTAATAGCATCTAGTTATGAACTTGGAGCTTTTAATGATTGTTTTTGAAAGCCTCCTTTTTACAGATTATATTGCCTTTCCTTACCAGTAACCTTAACAATTGTTTCTTTATTTTATGTAGCAATGTATATTCTTTTTCCATTTTCTTTTTTTTTATTTGTTTTTATTTATTCTATGTAGTCCTAAAATCATATAAAACAGGAACATAAGAGAAACCATAGAGTCCCTGATCAGTAACTTTATACCCATATGAAATATAAGGACAAAAAACATGAACAAAGGTACTCAGAATAATCAATATTGAACCTTTGACTGGAACATTAGCTGGTATTTGTAGAGAGCATGCCAGATAAAAAATCAAGTTGAATATTTTTTCAATATGTACTCATGTTCAATTCTTTTGCAGTTTAAAAATTATTGGACTGGAGATTGCATCAAGATCATCATGTCTATTAGCTTCTGAAAATTGTTTATTCCCCATTAATTTGTCCGATATGTATATGTTTTTTTATTCACTTATGCTTTTAGCATCCAAAATATCCCATGACAAGAGGTACCAGAATTTAATTAGACATTAAGCGAAAAAGTGTTTCCTTTATTTAATTTCAGACCTGTTTGCTAATTTCATTTTTCCTGATATTATAATGTAGGAAAGAGTTAAAGAGAAAGAATTATTCCATATTAACCCTCCCCATCCATCTACCATTTTACAGACATGAACAACATTATACCTACACCTACTCATCTTTTATGAGTTTTGTCCTGTTTGACTGTTTCTTTGTAGAGAAATTGTTTCAACTTCTCATCATTCTTGTTACCTGTCTTTGTTACTCTTCTCAAAAATTCTATACTTTTTTTTTAAGAAGGCTGAATTTACAGCCTAAATAAGATACTGGCATACAATAGACTGGAACAGAGACATATTTTAAAGCCCAAACAGATGTTATTTTTATTTGGATGCATCAGCACTAAAATTTGTCTATGGTTTTATATTCTGGACATTCACTTTCATAATATATTTCTGAAAGTCTTGATAGTTCACTTAGTTTCTATGTTTTTTCTGGTATCAGTTAGCATTGTCTTTCCTCTATACTAGCTATCTTCCTTCTATGACAAATGCATTAAAAAATCTACATCTTACAAGCCTGTGAGAGTCTAAGAATAAGGAAGAGTCTAAGAATAAGGATTTGTTTTTCTTTCTTTCCCATACAATCTCATAAATCTTCTTTTCTGTATTGTATTGTTTCCCATGATAGGAATCCAATAAACCTCATGGGGAGCATATTCATCTTCTCTACACCCTTTTAAGTATTTGAAGACTATTACTTTGTCTCCATTTAGTACTCTCTTCCAACATAATCACCTGTACTTCTTTCATGGAGCACTGTTTCAAGATTTTTTTTTTTTTTTTTTTTTTTTTTTTTTTTAGAAAATGTCCCTGCCTATCTATATTCCTGCTGAGGTCTTATCAATGATGTGGAAAATGAAAGTGCTGCTTAATGTATTATGCAGTTTATTTTCTGCTTTCTGCCTCTAAATACAGTGACCAGCATGGTAACAGTCAGTTATTCCCAACTAAGTGTAGAAGCACATTTTTTTTACTTCTTTTTTTCAATTCATCAAGCTTCTTTTAAATTATAATCCTGTGTCTGAGAGTGACTCTTTTGACCTTGGAACTAGCATTCAGATTGTTAATGAAAATACTGATCCTAAACAAACCACTTAGATCTCTTAGAAGAATATATTTTTCAATAATGTTTTGCACTCAGATTCCTAAATATTACTTTGCAGCTACCTTTCAGTTAGACCATTCGCTCCTATCTTAATCGCTAAAATACAGTAAAGTGTCAGAAACATCACCAAAGAAAGTATATGTCATCTAATACTTAATCCCTATCCACTATGTTACTTACTTTTATGATTTTCCTTAAAAATTTCCATCCTTAAAAAATCTCCTCTCTCATTGAAAAATTCTGTTCCTGGGAATGTCCAGTACATTTATATTAACTGCGGAAAGTTAGTCTTTTTGAAATTTTAAATATACAGTGGTTATTATCACATTCTATTTGCATAAAGTAAATGCTAAATCATTATCTCCATCAATATGCTATCAATATTTTTAGATTAACTTATTCAAACCGTAATTATGCCAATCTGAACAAGGAATCTTCTTACTCTAATAAATTCCAGCATGGTTTTCCATGTCTTCCTGAGCTGCCCAGTCAACATCTGGTGAAATCTAGTCATGAAAATGCCATTTTTCTTCCTCTGCATTTAAAATAGATAAGGTAGTCTAGTGATAACAAATGATATATTGACATAATCATGACAGTTAAAATAAAGGGAGACAGGTTGGGTTTGAACATTGGTATGCAATCCTTTTTTTTTTTTTTTTTCTTTTTTTTTTTTCTTTTTAAATGAGTATCATGTTTCAGGTATGGTTTTGGCCACAACACTAAATATCCTTCTAGACACTCTTTTTTCCAGTCTAAGAAAAAGCAAAGCCCAAGAACTCAAGAACTATTTACTGGAACTAGTGTGGAGGAAGACACCGTTTTAGGGAGGAACAACAGCCTTGTATTTGTGTCAAATATTTTTTCCTCAAGCACAGAAAATGAGCTTTAGTTTACCTTACAGGTCCAGACTAGTGACAAACACATGTTTATATTTGTTTTTCTGTTTCAACATTCTAGTCATAAAATGCATCCTGTTTAGCAGAACAAGTAAAACCTCATGCCTGACTAGCTTATATTTCTCTTTCTTTCAACCTCACAGAATTAGTGGGGAAAACAGTATTTTGCCAGACTTCCTACTCCTCAGAAGGGTTTCATTCCATTTCCTTTATACATACTTCTAGTATAAGGTATGTTTTATTATAAATAATAGTATACATTTATACATATATAAAAATACAATAAAGTTTTCTGAAATTAATTTAAGCAAAGATAATTTAAATATGATGTGACTCAGGCTTTCTGTTTAACATAGGGCCATATTCCTCCCTTAGTCTCCAAGAGCTATTTGCCTTGAAGCATAGCAACAAAAAGCATCCTGACTGAGTCAGTAAACTGATAGAGAGAACTAAAACACATTACTGTTTAGAGTAACTTCAAGTGATTTGTTCTGCCCTCCCACTCCTCTTTCATTCCACCATCATGCATCTTTTGCATGCAGTAACAGGAAAAGGATTCTTAGCCAGACATTAAATAATTGTCAGTACGAAGAATAATGAGACAAATAATGAAAAATAATTAGAAGTAAAGATAATCGTCTGACTATCTGGATCAAAGACAAAGCTCCCTTCTCACCCTAAAGCAGTAGACCTCCACAAGGTATATGACTAAAAGTTTGGAATATTTTCCAGACAAAATTGGTAATATTCACAACATGTAATTCTGTTAATTGTCAAAGTGATATTCAAAAGAGAGAAAAAAAAGAAAGCCCTAGGGCTGCTTGTAAGTATGTGTTTCTGAAGAAAACTGCAAATGAGTGCTGGTATGCTATGAGAACTACTATGTTTTAGTTCTTGAGTGCATGCACCTTCCAATTTATTAGTGCTTCTGAAAAGAAGTCAGCTTCACAGATCTACTGTAGGATTTGGAAAATTCTGATATGTGGGAAATGTTGCAACGTTTACTTTTAAAGATAAAGGATTTCAGAAATAAATATTTGGTATTCAAATTCTTCAGATAGCCTCAATCTTAAATGCTCTTAACATATTATCCCCAAATAACTTCATTGTGACTAAAAATATGTTTTATGCAAATGTTGGGAGGGTCGTTAAGATAAATAGTTGAATAGATGTTACTGCCTTGCTCCAAATCAGTTTGAAAACTAAATAAAGAATGTAAGATATTAAAATGAAGCACAACTCACATCTAACAGAAGTCCATAGATGGAAATTAAATCTTACAGAATATTCAAATAATTTAAATTACAGATTTGTAGACCTTATAGTGCCATGGTGGACAATATGGTCCCATTGAATTGGGGGTAAATTTTCCAAATACATTTTATGTTATTAATTGTGCACCTTCTCAACTGAACTGCAGCTGTAAGCAATAATAACTGAAAAAGCCTTAGTCCATGAAAAAGGCTAAATTTGGTGACTAAAATTATCTTGTGCATTTAAACAGCCAAATTCTTTATGCAATCAAGATAATTTTGCAAACATTTTGAGAATCAATCCCGTAGCTTTTCACCAATTCAAGAATACCACATAGAAATGGACTTGCTCCAGCCAATCAGAGGACAGAGGAATTGAACAGCTTTTGATGCATACCTGTATAGATTTTTCCTTAGCTATGCGTTTCTCTGCACACTGGTTGGTTGTGTTTATCTGATTTGCATAATCACCGTACAGTTATTTCTCAATAGTTCAGCCTGTTCAAGCTGTTTACCAGCAACAAAGATGCAGCCTCAGCTTCTCATTCTCTCCAACTGATGTAGAAAACTGTAAAACTTATATGGAAGAATAGAGTAAAATATTCAAAAAAATCAAAGAAAATGGAGCTGTCAAACAGTTGAAAGGAAAACAGAATTAAAGAAGTTGATTCACTGGATTATTCTTATTTCCATAAATGTACTTCCCCATCCTAATCTTTATCTTGCTCAAGCAGGTCAACAAGGTTCTTGTCCTCAGATGTATTGTAACACTTCTATCTACTTCTCTCTAGCCTCATTGGGAGAGTCCCATTCCATCTCTCTGTTTAGTAACATATGTGGTTATTCTGAGGAAAGAAGAGCCTTGTGGTTGAATGGAGAATGAGAAAAAATGGAAAAAAAAAATAGAAAAAGAAATGGAAATAGGAATGCAAGGTGAATTTAAAAAGTGAAGGTTTAGACAAAAATGGTAGATGTACAACAAGGATATAAAAGTTCCTCTAGTTTTTTAATACAATTATGATTTTGTCCGTCATTTATCTTTCTATACCTCTTCATCCATTTTTCATTTAGTAACGTTCCATTTTCTCCAACATCATTGTTACATTAAAATATTCTTGCATAATTCCTCTTTTTAAACATATACTTGATATTAATCTCTGTTATTTTCATGAATTTTAAGAGTAGAAGGGATCATTCGATCCTTAGTGTATTCTTTCTTCTATCAGAAGACTATTTTATTTAGGAAAATTGCACTGTCAAAAGATCTTTATCTTTTCAGTCTTTGGGAGACTAATCAATGACTTTTTTGTTGTTGTTGTTTTCTGAGGCCACAAATTACCTTAAATACAAATAATTATTGCCCTTGAAAGATCACAAAATAGGTTGGAAATGTTGAGAATTTCCTTACTACGGGTAATCATAAATTGTCTAAAATTATAGTGTTAGTATTGCTTGATCCAAAGCAATTCGTACATTTCTTCTGCAACCAGCAAAAAAGCAGGCATTTCAGTATAAGAAAATGAAAGTGTGAGGTTGGGAAGAAGTTTGTTGGTATCACTTATCACACGTATGTTCAATTCACCATGGAAAAAGATGTCAGTAGGTTCTCTCTGGTCTCTGGTTTGGCT
Organism: Tinamus guttatus; assembly: GCF_059628265.1. Lineage (NCBI taxonomy): Eukaryota > Metazoa > Chordata > Aves > Tinamiformes > Tinamidae > Tinamus > Tinamus guttatus. The sequence continues at coordinate 1,824,391 of NW_028288643.1, forward strand.
TCTCAGTGATCTTACAGAAACTAAGCTGCTTCATCAATGCCGCTCTAGATCTCCTGCTATAGAGGACTTAGCCTTTCCTATTTCAATAGGTGTCATACACCAATTCATGGTGCTTTTAATGTATAGCTCCTCATTCCTTCTTACGGTATTTATGGCAGCGAAGCCTAAGTAAACCTCGAACAGTTAACTAACTTAATATAAATCTTCCACAATGCCTTATTTAACTAATTATTATCTCTGTGACTGATTCATTTTGGTGATGTTTGCTGTTACAAGAATTTAAACAATTATGATTCAAAATTCCCGAGTTTGACTGCTTTTCTTTTCCCTTTTCTTTGTGATTCTTCACAAATATTGAACTATATTTCTTGTAAGAATACTTGCATAAAACATTCAGATTTAATATGATTTAATTTGTAAAGATAATTGTCCATGTTGTCTAAAAGCAGCATTTCATTTTTGCAATTGTTGGTGGTCTTTTTTTTTTTTTTTGAATAAGAAAAGCTGCTCTTTCATTTACTTGAAAAAGAAAAAGGTAAAAGGAAAATAAAAAGAAAAACAAATAGAGAAAGAAAAGGGAAAAGGAATAGAAAAAGAAAAGGAAATGGCCTTCAAGTCTGTAAGATTCAGGTCCTACTGAAGTACTTATACGGATCACCCCTTTCACCCCTGGGTTAAACTTTGTGTCTTCTCTTCCCTCTCTAGTGCAACAGGTATTTACCATCTTGTTGATCTTCTGATAGCAATGGATTTACCACTTATTTACTTTTCATTCTTTCCACAGTATATTCTGTCTGTTGAATTTATGAGTTGATTTATTCTTTTGATCTACACAATAATACTTTGTGGACTAGTTTGGAAAAAAGTTTCAATAGTATTTTCGTATGCAATGGGGAATAACTCCAACTTTTCTCATTATTCTTAGACTTGTCAATTATTTAATTAACATCTTTCTCCAGCAGTGCAGTCTTAATCCCTTCATCTTCCATCAGTTCTAGAAACTATGTGCAATAGATGTCATATTTAAAAACTTCAGTGAATTACTCTGATTCTCAGAAAATCTTGTATGTAAAATTATTTCCAGTTGGTTTGAATAGTAACTTCCTGACCTACATTTTTTTTTGTTTCAAATCAGAAAAAAAATATACCCTGCACAATTTTTATTGACTATTATGACATAGACAGAGGCATAAGATCTTGCTTACATGCAGAAAGTATATCAGTTACCTAACATGGAGGTTGAATTTCCTCATTTTTGTTTTTATTCTTGGTGTTTCTGCTTTATTTCACTGTAAGCTGAAATGTTCTCTATTGTCTAGGGTTATTATTAGCTATTCTCCTAAAGTTGCTGTTCAGTGTTAGCTTATATGTCTGACTACAGTCCAAATCAATTTCTCTTAAAATCAGCTGTTTAACTGAGGAACGTGTTAACTCTACAGTTATTATCATAGAATCATAGAATGCTTAAGTTTGGAAGGGACTTCTAGAGGTCATCTAGTCCAATCCCCCTGCACATGCAGGGTCACCTAGAGCATGTGGCACAGGACTGCATCCAAGCGGGTTTTGAAGATCTCCAGAGAAGGAGACTCCACAACCTCTCTGGGCAGCCTGTTCCAGTGCTCTGTCACCCTCACTATTAAAAAATTTTTCCCTAAGTTCCTGTGGAACTTTTGATGTTTCAGTTTGTGGCCATTACCTCTACTTCTGTCGGCGGCCACCACTGAAAAGAGGCCAGCACCATCCTCCTCACTGCCTCCCTTGAGGTACTTATAGACACTGATTAGATCCCCTCTCAGCCTTCTCTTCTCCAGGCTGAACAGGCCCAGCTCCCTCAGTCTTTCCTCATAGGGCAGATGTTCCAGGCCCCTGATCATCCTTGTGGCCCTGCGCTGGACTCTCTCCAGCAGCTCCACATCCTTCATACTGTGGAGCGCAGAACTGGACACAGTATTCCAGATGTGGCCTCACCAGGGCTGAGTAGAGGAGCTCCCTTGACCTGCTGGAGATGCTCTTCTTAATGCACCCCAGGATCCCATTGACCTTCTTGGCCACGAGGGCACACTGCTGCCTCATGGTCAACTTGTCGTCCACCGTGACACCCAGGTCCCCCTCTGCAGAGCTGCTCTCCAGAAGGTCGGTCCCCAGCCTGTACTGGTGTCTGGGGTTATTTCTCCCCAGGTGCAGAACCTTGCACTTGGCCTTGTTGAATTTCATGAAGTTTTTCACTGCCCAGTCGTCCAGCCTTAACCATTCTGTGATTCTGTGTGATTCTGTGAAATATAGAATATTTCTAAAATAATGTGTGTTTCAGTTTATTGCTTAGGATATCTAAAGTTAAAGGTCTACAAGTAAGCATCTACACATGTGTATGTGAACTTTTTGTCTAGCCTCTCATGTAGTTGATTCAGCTGCTAGAACATAAGCGACTAGCAACGCACTGGTTGCTAATCTGAATAGATACGTCTCTCTCTCTTAGGTCCTTAGTCTTATTTGTCACCCTGTGACAGATACATTGTCACAGGCTGTCTCAGATACATTGCAATCAGTGCTAACTTTCTACATTAAAATCAGGTCTGTGGTCCATACAACAGTGACTAGGGTCACTAATATTACTAGTGCTATTGTGTTTATGCTAATGCAGACACATATGTGGATAGATGATTAGTTCTCCAGTTTCCACAGGCTTAACTAACCAATGCCATGAATCAGCTGTCATCACAAGGCTGTTTAGCACCACTGAAATGTCCTGGAGTGTATTGTGTAGCTTCAGCTACGATGACAGAAGGACATTCTTACAGTTCATGTGTAACAACTCTACCAGATATCTTAAATATGGCACGGAATATCAAATTCATGGAATGTCAAATTCTACTGGTATATCTACACAATGTACCTACATTAAAACCAGGGCTCCAGTTAAGCTGGTCCCCATTAACTGTTTCAGAAGGGTAGGAGCATTCATGAGGCTCTGTTTCATACTTACCAACATCATGAAAGAGTATTAGATGCCACTGGGTAGTCACCTGTATTCAGGCAACTGATTTCCATACTTGGTACCTCCCCACCATTCCCCAACACTCCCCATCATTTTTTTTTTTAAGGAAAAGAGTAATTTTTTTCACTTTGATGTTACCAAGAAGATTAGATTCTTTCAAAATATATTTGAACTGGGATTTTTCTTAAACTAACTATCACAAAAGAAATTATTTCTTGATAATCGAGTGTTACAAAAGAATTTGTGACAAAGTATTTGTTCTGTTCATGAACTAATTTGTCTAATCCTCCCTGACACTTATGTTTCCTCCTTTAACACTTCTTTTTAATTATTTTATCTCACATTGTCTTTTTCTGCTCTATCATTATGGTGTTCCAGATAATATTAGCCTATTTTTATTTCTCACAGTCATTTAAAATATATACTTCATGAAATGCAGACATGTTGGAAACTATGGAGATTATCTGGATTTTTAATTTGCACTTTTTCAATATTATGATTTGAATGAAGAATTATTCATCTTAATACAGTTGCAGGAACTTTTCTATTTATTATTCTATTCTGTAATTAACTTTCCCATATAACATTTGCTCTCTCATTTATTCTTCATTATACAGATGTTGAGTTGTGTCCTTATGAAACTCTATGAAAAAACATTGTCTTTTCATCAGGTAATTTGTAGCTGAGGAATAAAGCTAAGCATTTCTGCTAATTTTTATAAAACCATGGGGTTAAGTTAAATGATTTTTTTCTTATTTACCTTAATTCTTCCAAACAGGTTTCTCGATTGTTGCTTTTAATAGACAATAGCTGCATCTAAGAGTGTGCAGCCGCTCTCGTGCTCTCTTGCTGAGGACACAGATACAAAAAGCATGTGGGTCAAGACATGATTGAAGGAGTACTTCTAGAGTCTCACATTTCAGATTCTGCTAATTAGCTTTTTCCCCCATTGTCTTTAGAGCAAACACTTATTCACCCTGCCTATTTCCTACCCTGTGTGTGATTTTGCTTCATTCTGTAATACATAACAGCTAAAATTCTTATTTTCTTATTATGCATATTTCTAGCAGTAGAGCTTCAATTGTTTGTGTTTTTGAAAATGATTTTATCATGGGTTATGGCATCTATTAAGCAATCAGATAGATGCTAGAGGAAATCTAACAACTGCAGGAACTGTCGTCTCAGAATGGTATAGTTCGAACTCCTAGAAACATGTAACCCCCTGTAGGTAATTTCGGAGGGTTGACACATGTATTAGCATAGTCCCAAGATTACATCATCTCATTATGTGGGACTTCTGGCTTCCGTGTCTCTACTTACAGGTTGCTCCGAATGACCCATGTATCACTTTATGCCTCATTCTAATGAAACCTCTGCCTAAAACAGTAAGATTCTCTGTGGAACGGAGAAGTGATTTTTATTCTGATGTATGCCTTCCATTCAGACAAAAGGGAGAATGAAAAATGAGCTGTTCCTAACAAGCTAGACATTCTGAAATGGTAGCCATAATGTGACTAAACTAGCTGTATTTTTAGTTTCCTTGCAGTCTTTGATCTCCATGTATTCTAAAACATTTTCATAACTTTTTTTTTAAACACACACACACAAGTTCAATTATGTAGCTTAAACCAAGCAGTATTCAAAATTAAAAAAAACTTTCAAAAGTAAAAGTAAAGGAATATTTCATGCTTTAATATAGTCAAAGAAAAGAAGACAAAGAAAACACACACGCTTCCTTTCCTCCTTAAGTATCACACAAAGCTTTTTTAGAAACATGAAAAAGGGCCACTGCAAAAGGAAACTAAGCTGCAAGAAACATAAGTATGAAACATATCCTACTTAAAAAAAATCGGTAAAATCAGAATGCCCACTTTAAGCAATATTCTCCACAGTATTGAGGATTTGCAAGCATATTGTAACAAAACTGGGCCATGTTCCTAAAAAAAAAAAAAAAAAAAAAAAAAGTATAGCTGAATATTGTAAGTAGGAAAAATGTAGAAAATTATAGACAGAAAATATATCAGCTAACATGAAAGAAAGTAGGACAGTTATCCTTAATTTATAGTTCTGACTAAAATGTTTATAAACAATACAGAACAGGAATTACAGGTCTCTTCAGAACACAACTGTATTTCACTAAAATATTTCTATATGACTTGACTTTCAGTGCTCTAAAAATTGGTAGCTCTTATCCAGAAAGTAAAAGAATTTTGTCCACACTCAGATCTCTGCCTTATATTAAAGTATTAATTTATTTTGTCATATATCATGAATACTATAATACCTTATGTTTAAGGTATGTTTATTAAGTATTTTTCCTTTAAACACTATTTTCTTTTTATTTTGCCAGAATATTTGTGCCAGTACCCAGTTTAGGATACTGTTCTGGTAAAACTCTCTGATATTTGACATTATTGTCACCATCTGTTTCAGTTCCCCTATCTTTTAATCAGACAATAGTCTACAAGGCTGGTAGTGCCATGTAAGATAAGCTGTATTCTTTTTTTTTTTTTTAATGTCCTTCTATTAATACTATTCCTTAACTTGTTTCTTAATATTTGGATAGGGATTTCCTTGTTCTAACAAGTTGCCTTTATAAATTCTGTGTCAAATTATGTGTCTTTACAGGTAAAAATAATCTTTTATTCAAAATTTCTGGGCAAAAATCCTAAATTCTTAATTTGAAATAAGATCCTTATTTCAACTCTGCAAATATACTTTTTGTTCCATGCATTTTATTATGATAATAAATCATTGGTAATTTTATTTTTTATTCCATTCAATTTTAGTTTTGAACAGAAATAGCAATAATATGGAAATTTGCTGTATTTTTCCTTATTCTTGTATTGGCATCTGCCATCTTACCCCTGAGATTATCTATTCTGCTAAATAAAAGGAAATCAGGGGATGATTTTTCAAACCGGATTCCTCCTTATACATTCCCTGACTTTCTTTTGAACCCTCTAACTTTCTCCTTCCAAGGCAATCTAGATTCCTGAAGGAGCTTGTCCTGAAAATGAAGGCAGCCTGCAACAGGGACAGGCATAAGCTGCCATCCCTTTTTAATTTAACAGCTACTATAGAGTCAGAGCATTTCCTCTCTATAGCTATATTGTAATTTCTATTCTCAGAGGAATGAAAAGTATAAAACTTGGTTTATTAAAAGCAAAACATTGCATAATAGAACTAGAAATCTGACAGAGATAGCAACAACAGTCATCAGAAATTGGTGTTACAGCATACACAACACTGAAATCTTAGCAAAATACAATTTCTTTTAAGAAACAGATTTTTTTAAGATACATAAATGAACTCTCTGAAAAATGCAGTTAAAATAATCTGTTACATCAACACTTAAATTTAAATTTGGTCATGAATTAGTTTTCGAACAGAAAAAAAAAAAAAAAAAAGGTTCCCATGGCTTGTTCCCTTCTAATGCATGCTTCTCCTAGTCATATAATACAAACAAAAAGTATAATTAAATAAAGCAATCTACATTTTGTTGTAACATTCCCTATTCACTTACTTTTACTTACTTTTCACTTTTTGTGGTATTACCTGAACTTAACTTTCCCCCTTTAAGATACGATAAATAATCTTTTCGATGAATACTGTATTTGAAAAACTACTTTTCAATCAACAATCTAAAAACCCACAAAGCATCAAACATATGTACCTGAATTTACCTCTAAAGGCTTTTAAAATTAAAATTAAGCCATTAAAGATTGGAGTATGATTATAAATGTGATACTGGGCAATATTTTGAAGTCTGTCAGGACAGTGATTCAAATACCAGTCCTACAAACTTAATTTCTTTTGGAAAAGCAATGATGTTAAAAAAAAAAAAAAAAGCAATTATAGGTGTTTAAATAGATTAAAAGAGAGAGAAACACTCAGCAAACCCCTAATTTCAGAATGATAGAAGCAGACAAAGCACTGAGATAGCTGTCTATGTTAGGATCATCATATTCTTAAAGCATGATTTCATAATCTACAAATAGTTCTTTTTTCAGTATGTAATGTGTCTTTTACCAAATTAAACAGTTTTTTCAGAGAGAGAACAAATACACACATGCACAAATAATATAATTATGACAAAATAAACTGAACCATATTTTGTGAGCTACCTTCTAAAGACTTAGAAGATATATTTCCACTAATTCTTTCTGCTTTTAAAATAAAATCTTTAAAATATGTTTCACGTAACCTAGAATTTCCATGATGTTTGCATACCTCTTCCACTCTTACCTGAAGCCTGTATGCTTACTGGAATATGCAAAATACCTGCCTTGCTAGTGGCAAGTACACTGAAAATGGGACATCATTATTTTTGGCATTATGGATATAGCGCATAATTTTGCAGAAATAAGAGATTACCTACTTTAAAAATGTCTGTAGCAATCCAAATTTGCACAGTCTCTACTTCATAGATTTTTCTGATTGGCTGGATGGCAATTGTTCACATAGCAGATCATGTAGGAAGAGGTTTACTTATATACTTTTAACATAGTAACTTATATATGGAAAGGTGATGGAGCAGCTCATCCTATAGACCATCTCTAAGTATATCAAGGAAAAGAAGGTGATCAGGAGTAGTCAGCAAGAAGTAGTCACCAAGGGGAAGTCGTGTCTGACAAACCTGACAGCCTTCTATGTTGAGGTGACTGTCTGAATGGAGAGTGGGAGAACTTTGGATGTTGTCTACCTCAACTTCAGCGAGGCTTTTGACACAATCTCCCACAACATCCTCGTAGGAAAGCTTAGGAAGTGTGGACTGTGGAGTGGATTGAGGACTGGCTGAATAAATGGGGCCGAGTCTGGTTGGAGGCCTGTGACCACAGGCCTGTGTCTTGCAGGGGCCAGTACTGGGCCTGGTGCTCTTCAGCTTGCTCATCAACGATTTGGACGAGGGCACAGAGTGCACCCTCAGCAAGTCTGGAGATGTTACCAAACTGGCTGGAGGGGCCAACACTCCGGAGGGCTGTGCTGTCATTCAGAGAGACCTAGACAGGATGGAGAGCTGAGGAGAGGGGAACCTTATGAGGTTCAACAAGGACAAATGCAGGGTTCTGCACCTGGGGAGGAATAACCCCAGGCACCAGTACAGACTAGGGCTTGACCTGCTGGAAAGCAGCTCTGCAGAGAGGGATTTGGGAGTCCTGGTTGACAAGAAGTTAATCATGAGTAAGCAATGTGTCCTCATGACCAAGAAGGCCAACGGGATCCTGGCATCAGGAGAAGTGTTGCTAGCAGGTAGAGGGAGGTGATCCTACCCCTCTACTCAGCTCACTCAGCGGTGAGACCACACTTGGAGTATTGTGAGCAGTTCTGGGCTCCTTAGGATGAGAGGGAAGTGGAACTTCTAGACAGCGTCCAACGGAGAGCCATGAAGATGATTAAGGTGAAGATGAGCATTTGCCATATGAGGAAAGACTAAGCAAGCTGGGCCTGTTTATTCTGGAGAAGAGAAGGCTGAGAAGAGATTTGATTAACATGTTCAAGTACCTGAGGTGTGATTGTAGGGAGGATGTGGTCAGGTTCTTCTCCATGGTGGCCAGTGACAGGATGAGGGGTAACAAGTGTAGGTTGAAACACAAGAATTTCCACCTCCAGATGAGGAAGAACTTCTTTACTGTGAGGATGACAGAGCCCTGGAACAGGCTGCCCAGAGAGGTTATGGAGTATCCTTCTCTGGAGATCTTCAAAACCTGCCTGGATGGCCTCTGTTCCACATGTTCTTGGTGTCCCTGCTTGTGCAGGGGGTTTGGACTAGATGATCTCTAGAGGTCCCTTCCAACCTTAACAGTTCTGTGATTGTGTGATTCAGTAATCATATTAGAAAGTATCCAACCTACTTTTGTAGATTGAAATATTTATACAGTGAATTTGTATTTTATACAGTGAAGAATCCTTGTGCAAAATGGTCACAAATGTAAATAACTTATTTTACCCAAAAGAACATATGTATTATAAAACTGCATATGCAATTTTCTTCCCTGCCCAGGTGACAAAACCTAAGGTATCTGTGTTAACACTGAATAGAACAATTGTCTATCTGTGAGGCTGAATTGAGACCATTTAACCTCTCTAAATAAGTAAAGAGAGGGAGAGTTTTACTTCCTCCTCTTCATCTTTTTCCAATCCTCACTGCAGAATGAATCAAGAGGAACCTGTACTTCGTATTTATGAAGGAACTCAGGATAATTGCTCTAATGATACTTCACTAGTAGTGAAGTATTGAAGGAGAAGGAAGTATTCTTTGCCATACAACTTTTCTCATTCAAAATTTGATACTATTCAAGCACCTCAGAGATCAGCTAAGGAGGTTGTTAACATACATCACACCATCTTTTTAAAAGCATGTTTGTAAAAAAAATGATGAATATTTTTAAACTCAGGGTTTGATATTAAATTCTAATATCCTTATCCAAACTAATGCAAATGAAGTGATAAAAGTTTAGCAAATAAGTCCATGTTTGTGTTAACTGAAAGAAAATCTAAAGAAAAAGTTCCTAGACACTTCAAAGATGAGCTGATTTTATGTCATAACTTCATTCAAACTGGAATTGTCCTCCCATACTTAAGTTGCACTTATGTTTCAGTGAGTCATCTGAGTTCTCTTTACAGGAGCTTTTGGTAAGTGAATCAACTTGTGTATTCTATGATGTAGGATGTCTCCATTGCCTTGGCTTGTACAAATCCAACAATACCTGTAAGAAGGAAGGAAGTAGAATAAGTTTTCACTTGTAGTATGAAAATTAGCGAGAAGTAGAAATGATTACTTCCTATTTTTCCATGTATTTGCACACATACATGTACATACATATATTCATATGAATGTATGAAAATCAGAAGACACTGAAGATATGGGAAACATGATAGCAAAGATCTCAATTCAAAAATATTTAGGCGTTATTATTCAAAAAAAAAAAAAAGAAAGAAAAAAAAAAAAAGAAAAAAAGAAAAAGCCCTGTCAGTGAATAAACCAAAATGTAATCTTTTCCCTATTCAGGAAAGAACATGATTATTATCATAGCAGCAGAATAGAATTTTGTACTTTGTTAAATTTAAAAGAAACCTTGCTGCTCTTTTGGAAAGATTACTTGTTTACCTAAAGTACATAAAACAACTGGATCATTAGTCAATTCTTTGCAAATGTTATCTGGAACTGAGGGTTCTGATACACTGTAAAAGTATATTTATCATATGAAAACATTATAACAGAAGAAATACTGATTTTCATGTGGGCAGAAACAATCTGATAGGTTTAGACAGTAAATAAGTCAACAGCTACTTTGTTTTTTTCATAGAAATATACTTGGACAGATACTGAAAAACAAAATGTGATTTTTAAACTGAATATCTAAATCTCCAAGTTGTATTCAGCTGCTTAAACCATGGCTTTAACCTGGCTAACTATGACTGACCTGCTATGGAAATTCTGCATGTTAATGTAAAAACAAAATTGTTATTATTTTAACTTTCTCAGTTATTTTTTATTCTTGGACTTTAAAAAGATATGTTTTAGCAAATTTATGCATACTCAAAATAATATCAGAATATCCCTTTTTTAGGGATATAAAAATATTATTGAATGCTACGTTGGAAGTTTGTGGAAGAGTGAGGAATTGGTTTCAGATTTGTGAACTTCATTTTACTGCTTTAACTACAAGAACTGCAAGAACAAGAGTTTTTGTGAGGAGAGGGGCTTTTGCTTTTGTTGTTTTAACACAGATGTATTATTTATTGATTAGTTTGTAGCTATTTAGAGTACGATGGACTTGTGGTTTCTGGAACATCCAAACAAGGGTCATTCCTGCAATGACTATTCACTTAAAGAATTCTTCTTTCATGGCTGACCTTGGCTTTAGTGTATATTTTTGACTAGTTTATACCTGAAACAAGTGTAACCTTGAACTTTTTGAAAGGACATTATGCTCTTTCATGAAAATCATTTTCTTGCTTTTGTACTTTTGTTATAGTTATAGGAACTGTAAACTATTTGATTCATTTCTTTTACCTCATGAATAGAAAATTACTCTTACTGCATCCATTTTCCCTTCCTTAATTATTTATGAATGTATAAAAGTCAACAACTGATATTAGGCCTCTAAATTGACACTAAATACCTTTTGCAAGAAGATGTAGAATCAAATTCTTATTTTCTAGTGCAGAACTAGAACATATTGTGAAAAATACATATGCAGGTTCAATAAAACTGCTTCTCCTTGAGATGCATGGAAATCAAGTATTGCCTTCTACTAGTCTGAATTTTGCTCCATCTGAATTTGAAAAGCAGTTTGACCTATGTAGGTTCAAAGACAGATTCATTCAAACCACCTTTAGGCATTTGGTATGAGATTCATTTGTCTCGTCTTTAAATATTTATAATAGTGACATTTGTATTTGTCTTTCTGGATTCCCTTTATAGTGAAGAAAGAAAAATGGGCACTTCCAACACATGATTAATGTGATGGTGTTAAGTGTCTACTTTATGATGGGGTGAATCATTCCCTTAGAACTGCCTATTGTAAATTATGCCTGATTATAAAGACAGTCCAAACATCTAAATCAGAGGTAAAAACCTGCACCATAGATGCCTACGTTTGATCAGATGAACTCATTTTCTAGGCATTTCTGACAAGAAATCTATACTGTTAGCAGGATACGTATGCTGTAAACAATAATTCCTTGCTTAATTTCAGTCTTGACTGACCAACATTACCTCAGTTGCAGTTGAGTAGTAAGTACAAATCAAGGATCATTGCTAGGAAGCAACTTAATATGAGCAATCTATTCTTGAGGTTAGAAGATTTAATACAGAGACTATGTACTGTTCTATACCAACTGGCTTCAGTGCCAGAAAGTAATCATGGGTATGTTTAATATACGAGATATAGGCCCTGTAGTCTCCACTGTTGCTAACTATAAGCAGCAATTACAATGCAATTCAATCAGAAATAATATTTTACTCTCTTTGTTGACACCATAATTTCAATTTTCCATGGCTACAATCAATATCAGCAGGCTAATGTTTTGGGACATACATTCTATGGTCACCGGTAAGAATATAAAAATGGCCTTCTGAATCTCCATTTAAAACTCCATTTAGACTTGCAACTATGTTTCATTTGGCTAGGAACGGGAACTTAAGGAAAAGAGAATAAAACAGAAAGATCTTTCATTTAGCATACTTTTTTTTTTTTTTCTTGTCTGCATCTGTGAGTGTTTTAGGTATGGCTGCTCTCTCAAAGCTTTAATTTAAATTGCATACATATTTACAAGGATAATTAAGCATTGCCCAAAACTCTCCAGATCTCCTAACCTTGATCCAGACAAGATATCCTTTACTTTAGGGACACTGAAAAGGTGAATTATATGTTAATTCTGCAGGATCTTCAGGTCTTTCAGTAACAGAAATATACTAAGTACACTAACAGTTTTCAATGCTGATGAACAGGACTAAATTAGCTCAACAATGCACACTTGAATATTATGACCAGAAATGCTGGATAACAAAGTAGTTTTTATGTGCCACAGAGAACAAAAGTAATGTGTAGGATATGATTTTTTCAGAAAGTAAGAGGATATATGAAAATATTGCAGGTATCTTCCCTACAACCTACACTGTATGCGAGGCACTATTTTCTGTTTATAGGCATCCTGAATTTCAATCAAAATGTCGGCTACTTTCTGAGTCTGGCTACATATCTAATTTCATGTTGAACCAGCTGATCGCCTTTTCTCTAAGAAACATTTTCCCATCTTATTGTCACTGACCTCGCAAATGTTAGTCATAAATCTTTTTCTCAGCAAGGATGTCAATAGTTTAAAAGAGATTCACCAATAAGCAATGCTATATTTCTGAGCTCATAACCAAAACAGCAAGAACAGACATGTCTTTCTGGGAAGTATTTAGATAGGGTTATGTAAATCTGACAAGGTAGTGAATAAGTTTTCTTTTTTTCCTTTTTTTCTTTTTTTTCTTTTTCTTTTTTTTTTTTTTTTTTTTGCTATGTCTGTGCTTGATGGACTATTTCTTTTATTCAGGTTCGTGCACTCATGTTTTGCTGTTACTGATGAATTTGTGTTACCTAGTGATAATATCTGCTTCAATGAACTTTCTCTAAGTGAACTAGAATCAATTCCCCTTTATAGGCAGGCTACCTTATTTAAAAAGAATGAAAATCAAACCTTTTGCAATTTGAAATGTGATATAATTTCTTTCATTTATCATGGAATCCGTGCATCATTGTCTAAGATAAAATACATGTTTTGAAACTGAAATTATAGATTCATTTCCTTAAGCTGATTTGACTTTACCTAGGCCGCTCATTTCACCTTGTCACTGAAACTAAGTGGAGCAGACATAAGAACAAATGAATACAAATATAATATTTGTTTCCATTTAAAAAATTTCTGCCTACTAGGAATTGCATATTTTGAAACTCACCAATTAGTTACATTCCAAAAATCTTTTTTTTTTTTTTTTTTCTATTGGGAGATCAATTTTAGTGTACCTAGATGGTGATTTTGCTGAGCAATCTGATATCAGTATTGGTAAAATAATAACAGTAAAATATTAAACCATCAAAGGCAAATCTGAACTATATATATATGTATATATATAAATGTTGTGGGATTTTTGAGTTTTTGTAGACTCAAGTGGGAGAAAAAAATTTGAAATGTATTATATTTCAATAATGTCCTTTATGATTGTAAAATACCTCAGCTTTTATCTGTAAAAATAAATAAATAAATAAATAAATAAATAAATAAAAAGACATGAGGTTTCTCTCAGGTCTCTCATAAACAGACTAGCATCTTTCAAAGGTTATAATCAAAATAAACATATATTTAAAATATATATTAAGACCATGTTTTTTTACAACCACTTAGTGTTTCCAAGGCACTAGACATTGCTATGACTTATATCTTTATCTGTCTCTATGTATCTATCAATATCTTCTGCTATCAATTATGGCAACATAAATTTGAAATCTGAACATGAACCTATCATATTCTCCCTACAAAAGATATTCTGAAATACAATTGTAGCTGAGACCAGAGTATGAGTCGATATTCTTTGTGATTCTGTCACGAGTCCTAGAAGGATTCATTAAACTACAATTTAAACCACTGTGAAGACTGGTGATTTTCAAAAACAGAATTAAGAGAAGTGAAAAGAAACAGAGCCTGACCCTGGCTGGCCTGTTTGGTTAAATAAAAATGTGTGATTTCAACATTACACTAATAATAGATAGCTAAGATTCACCAAGTTAAAGACCAGACGGGAAGGATAAATTAACTAACTTATTCAATTTACTGGAAACATGAAGATATTAATATATGTTAGATACCGTGTCATTAATGTGTAGAATACATGTAAGATATATTTTCTATATTCCTTAAAAAGTATCATCTACAGTGATATGCAGATAAAAGAACGTATTCTCCTTTATATATATATAACTACAGTTAGACTACTTTCACAATACAGAGATACAGTTTCTATCTAGACTTCTGCAATAAAGTATTTCGGCCTCCAGTTGTCTTTATTCATATGATCTGTTCAAAGAGAGTGACCAAATTCTAAATATTGTTATTGATCCAAACAGTTTCAGATATTCAAGAGCCATTCCTTTCCCCCTCCTCCTCATCTTTTTCAAAGTTAACCATCAGAATACAGCATAAGAGGCAGATTCACAGGCACTAACTTTCTGTGCTGGCCATGCACAACATATATCAAAAAGAAGAAGAAATATTCTGGCAGATTTCTGGATTTTTTAAGATGATCTCAGATTTCAGAAGTGCTGCAACTCTGCTGTAGTGTAAAGAAGTAGAGCAATAGGGCTGTAAGTTCAGGAAGCGATTGGATTTTGTCTTTAGGAAATCCAGGCTGGAGAGAAAAGTCTCTATCCAAAAAAACAACTGTCTTGCTTCTAGCTACTATATTCCCAATTTTTTTTTGGAAACTGCTGTTGGACTCCCTGAAAAGGGGTATAAGGTACTTTGACATAATTGCTACTTTATATAAGTCTCTTTTCCTTTTAAATTCAAAATGGAGATTATTTTAAAGCATCATTTTCCTTATTCATCAGGCTGACATCTGTTTCTATGGAAACAGGAAAAAAAATAATAGTTCTAGGAACTCTTGTTCAACTTAGTGACTAAATCTAAGAGAATTCTACTTTGAGCAGAAAGAGAAGAACAATCTGAATTATCTGTGTAATGGGCAAAAAAATTGCTCTTGAATTATTTGAAGAAGATGAAGAAATACTTTTACTGTGACGCTCTGCAGAGTTCATTGACAGTTACTCTTCACTTAAAACCATCCAAAATAAAATAATCTGTGGTGTGTTTCTGGTGCAAATTTTATATATACATATATACACACACACAAGCATGTAAACTTGAATTGCAAAGCAGCTTTTCATCCTTTGGGAAATCAGTTAGCTAATTATGTCAGGGAAAGGGATATTAGGGAAACTCTCCTTTACTAGCACAGTGAACAAGTACATGTAAAATGAAGATTTTAAAATGAAATTTCAACATTCCCCAAATTAGGAAGAAGTGTTTGCAATTTTCATCATCCATAAGAGAGAATAAAAATGTGGTCTCACTCAAAAAATGATCTCATGAGAAAAAGAGCTTACTTTTTGTTTCAGGGGAACATTAATCAGAATTTATTATATTTGAAGAGTAAATTTATTTTATTTTCTGTATTGATTTGTAATTCAGTGTGCTAAGGGTACATGAACCAAAATACATAGTTGCTGTGGTTGAACCTCTGGCAAGACAAACTCCTTCAAGTGATAAACTAAATGACCCCTCAAGAACATTGTTTTGCTGCTGTCCACTTTTCTGTGTAATTTAACAGAATACAATCAAAGGAATATTTTAAGGAAGAAGTCATGTAGAAAGAGTGGCTTCAAATAAACATCAAAATATTTTTTAAAAAAGTTTTATTACAATCATAAGAAAATCTATTTTAAAACTTATGTTTGGCAAAAGTCTGGCTCATTTGTCAACTATGTCTTTAACAGTATGTACTATACATAAATGTATGAAACGGTAGCTATGTTATATATAAAAGTTAGGTCCATACTGATTGGCAGAAGGGATTCAAAACAGATGTGCATGATTGAGAGCCCATCTGTGCATCCTGTGA
This sequence comes from Tinamus guttatus, assembly GCF_059628265.1. Classification (NCBI taxonomy): domain Eukaryota; kingdom Metazoa; phylum Chordata; class Aves; order Tinamiformes; family Tinamidae; genus Tinamus; species Tinamus guttatus. The sequence goes on from NW_028288643.1 coordinate 1,840,557, forward strand.
ATGGATTAGACTGGGCTATAATTAACTTTTTCCACTGTAACTGGATAACATTTTAATTGTGGAAAGAATCAATACTTGTCTGAGATAAGTTAATTAAATTAATAGTTTCTAAGATTTATACATTGCTCCAAACAACAATAAAGGAAACATCGTACATTGTATATTATTACATGTAATGCTATAAAATTTAATAAAATAAGGGAAGAAATTGTGACTCATAAAGTTAAAGAACTTTCTTTGGCTTCCATAGGGATAGGATTTTACTCAAGAAATTTAAGGAAATGTTCATTTTTCTGAAATGAGGGTATCGATTAGTAATGAAACAATATTTTTCTGAAAACCTTTTTCTGAAAAGCTAAGCCTACTCTGTACGTTTATTTTCTAGTATATATTAGATAAATGTTTCTAATGAAAAATTCAAGTAAATTATTACCACTTTTGGTGACCTTGAATGTTTTTAAAGTATTCACATGTATTCTTTTGTTCTATCTAATTCAGTAAATGTGTAAACTCTGTGCAAAAGATGTATAAACTCTGTGCACTAAATCCACTTAGGCCAAAACTTTCCTTTTAGGCCTAATGATATCAAAGTAGCTGGAACACATTCTGCCATAATGACACAGATTAAGTGAAGGCTATGTGACAATTCTCAACATCTTTCAAGACAACTCTTTATTTTGGTTATTTGTTGTTGTTTACTTGCTTTTGCTCTTCCCATTTCATGGGCAGGTATAGTTAAAGCAAAGATATGGGAAAATAATATGAGTTACTCATCATCAAATTAAAAATGTCATCTTTTAGAAATAAGTAAGCACATAAGTAAATAAATGCAACCCACAGTGCACTACCCATTAAAACTGTTTCCTTCTGAGGCAGAAATTTACTCTGCCGATCATAAAGAAATGTTGGCACTTCCAACACGTTTAAAGAAACATTTCTTCCTGACAGGTCAAATAATATACGGTTGGATTTCAGTGTCTCAGTAAGTCAATGATTTCCCTGATTCCCATTTCCTTTTGCATTTGCAATTCAGGACTGAGATTCAGAAGGATTAAATAATTTGTAAAGTAGGTTTGATGGCTTTTCAGACGGACTTCCTGACTTAGAACAAGAGAAATTGCATGGGGAAATTCTTGGCTCATTTGAAGGCAACATCAAAATTTCTGTTCATTTCACCAAGGATGGCATGTCATCTGGGGACAGTAAATGGAGAAATAGCATGTTGGAAATTCAGTGCTGAGAATTCAGAAAGGGGTTGTTGCTGGTTCCTAATTTTGCTTTAATAAAGAACATTTTGCTCTTGGGCTCTTACCACTGTGTGACAGATGGACCAAAAAAAACCAGTGTTATGGTCAGTGGTACATACATTTAGTGTTGCATGTATCTAAAGAACTGGTGTTCTGGTAGCACCAAATTTTCTGTTCCTACTCTGAGTCTTTAGGAAGATTTTCTTTATTTCTTTCCTTTTCTTTTCTTTTCTTTTCTTTTCTTTTCTTTTCTTTTCTTTTCTTTTCTTTTCTTTTCTTTTCTTTTCTTTTCTTTTCTTTTCTTTTCTTTTCTTTTCTTTTCTTTTCTTTTCTTTTCTTTTCTTTCCTTTCCTTTCCTTTCCTTTCCTTTCCTTTCCTTTCCTTTCCTTTCCTTTTCCTTTCTTTTCCTTTCTTTTCCTTTCTTTTCCTTTCTTTTCCTTTTTTTTTTAAGCATACGATCAAGCTCAATGTCCTTCAATGCTCTGACTCTGTTATAGACCATATTTTTTTCCTAAGAGTGGCAACAATTAGGATTTTTTTTTAGAAAAGTATGTGTATGTATGCTTGTGTTCTATCCACAGGTGAACAGCGAACTTTTTGTCTTCTTACGGTTCCTCCAGATTATTAAGTATGAAATTCCATAATAGAATTTATGATTTATAAGAGGAAATAAAATTTATAGCCATACATTTCAGGGTCACCATGTTTCACTAAGTTTTGGTACGTGCCTGGTAGCATATGAGGGACTGGAATGTGCACATAATTGCCTGATGGGAATTATCTAGACACTGAAGGTATGATATGGTATTAGCTACACATCTTAGACATCTAAGAAGTTGATTTTAGACACACGTCCATTGTATCTATTGGGCTAATAGATGTGCATTAAAGTGTATGCTGTGACTTCCTGAGAGATCAAATATTATCAGGTAAGGTCACCCTGAGTGAAATTTATGGATAATGAGATTGATCAGTGAATCTGACCTTAAGCAAGGATTTACAAACAGGCTTAAAAGGCAGAATAGATGTAATCTGCACTTTTGACCTTGTAGAAATAAGACTTTCCACGAGTGTGGCAATCAGACTGCCGAGAACTATTTCATCATGATGTGTTACCTGAGAAAGGCTGCCCAGACTATCCATCTTACAAAGAAAACAGGTTCTTATTTTGCATAAATACAAGTTTGTCTTTCTGTAATACACAATCCAAAATGATTTCTGCTGCAATCAACTACTTTTTCAATTACAAATTTCCTAGTCCTTACCCCCAGAACAGGATTATTCGTTTTTTTGTCTGCCCTTCTCTTCTTTGTGTTAAACCAAACGAAAACAAACCCAATTTATTCCAGGAGTGCTACTCTTAAAAAAACCCTAAACTTATAACTGAAGTAGGTGTTGCAGGTACATTTAATCTCTTTTGATTTATTAAAAAATACAAAACATACCTGCATTTTCTTTGATTTTTTTTTGTTCTAGTGTGATTTCAGATGATTTCAGATGTACATCTTAACTCACATCCTTCCATTTTACTTTTATTTTTCAAATTAATGTGTAACAAAAATAAAGCAATCAGAAAAAAATGTGATATTCAAATTCCTAGTACATTTAGAAACTTAGAAATCTTAGGCACATAAGCTGCTTTAGCTGTTAAAAGCAGGAAGCTTAAACTCCACATCAGTTTGAATTCTCTGAGCCAATCTTTGTCTGTTAGAAAAAAATGAACAGAGGCACAAACTAGATAACAGCCTTTTATGGGGTACAGAAATTAAAGTAACAGAATTACCTTTCAAAGAGATCTCCAGGGCTTTAATGTAAAAATAGCTATTATTTTATTAGACAAGGCTCTAATCCACAGTCTGCTCAGCTGTACTCCAGACTTCTATAAGATAATCAATGCCTTCACTGGAGAGTAGCTTGATTACAAAAAAAAAAAAAAAAATAGAAGAAGAAGAGGAAAAGAAAGGAAGAGGAAAAAAAAAGATATTTAAAGAAGCTGGAGAGCCATCTTGTGGTGATTCTATTTAATCCTCCAAAAAAAATAGTAGTTAAGTTTGTGTGAATTTTTTTCAATGTCCGTTTACTTGCAGATTCACACAGAAGCTGTTTTTGTCTGAAAAAGGATGCTACCTTTTTCTGCTTGTCTGTCCTCTTAAGTGATATACATCAAAGTATGTCTAGGGAAAAAAAGAAAAAAGGCAGTGTCACCCACAAAATATGCTTGAAATTACCCATAGAGTCATTTTTGCTCACTGTTATTCAGCATAGAATTATTTTTACTGGATGCATTTTCTTCACAAATACAGTACAATTAACTAATAGAGAATGTCCTGAGGGAGAAAAAGTATGTTGTTTCAAATGAGAAAAATTGCAGTCCTTGCTTTCATATCACACATCCTAGTGAAACTATATTTTTTGTTTTGAAAATTCCTGTAAGGAGGTTAAACTCTGTAACTTCTGCATATGAAAAGAGCTTAATGGGAAGCTGGCTTTTTGCACTGTATTTTCATATTAAATTTCTGACAACTACATGAGGACTTGGATTTAAGAGAAGTAGCTTCTGCTGTGGAATGCCATCTTGCTGAACAGAGAAAATGTATTAGAAATTCCAGAGGCGACTAGCTAAAAGAAAAGTACTTATACGCAGTATTTGAGAAACCAACTCTGCCTCAGCTAAAATCAAATATTTCAATATTAGTCCCCTGCAATATGGTCAGCTTGCTCCTTGCTTGAGAAGGCTTATTTAGTGGTATCTAGTTTTGTGCTTACTAGCCTGGAAAAGCAGCAATAAACTTCATGAATCACCTCCAATGTCAGCATTTTCGGTGAAAGCAATATATTGTCAAATTATTTATATTTACAAGTTCTACAAGGGCAGTGGTTTCTCCTAAGTATCATTTCCTTATGTCTCAAAACCAGGGAGAGGTTCTTTAGTAATATTACAGGACACTCACAAACTGTTTTTTAGCCTCTGTTATGCAACTGAGCATGATTGCTAGCATTGCCAAGAAAAAAGGAGCTGCTGTCAGTGTGGCCACCAAAAGCTGTTTTGCATTCTAGGACAAGTTCAGTTCTTTTGGGGTCAATATCTGATTTTGCTTTTGGATTATCCCCACTCCCTATTCCATCAGTGCTTCCAGCTCTCCCTTCTTCCTCATCCTTGACTTTTCTCATGCTCTTAATTTTACTTATAGGCAACTTTAAAGAAACACCAGTAGAACTGGGAGCTGTAAAATCATCAAATGATGTTTGAAGAGGAACCAAAAGCCAGGACCATTAATATTGACATGATCATCCCTTTCCCTTTCTCCTCTCTTTTAAACTGGTATCTTAGCTGAAAGAACCATTCCAAAATCCCTCTCTACATTGATAGAATGGGCTTATATAAGCTACTGTTTAAATCTGCTAAGATGCTCTTGCATTTCTTCAGCTTTACATTCTGTTCAACCTCTTCTTCTTGAATTTCATCTACACAATAATTTAAAAGTGAATCGCTTAAACCCCTATGCCACTTTCAGAAATGTTTTTTCAAGGAGGCATCTACTTGAATGTTCTGGCTGCTGTTCCAAATGGACCAGAACAGTCTGAAATACTACTTTTATAGTTGTACAACGTTAACTGAAAACTAGGGCAAATTAGGCTATCTTATCCAGTTGTGACAAATCTGCTAGCCTATTCCTTTTAACCACCATCCCTCTTCCAGAAACATCCCATCCATTCTCATACATGCCTAAAATAATCTTGTACCAGGTCTAGACAGGCACTTACTCTATTACAAACCCACATCAAAGATAATCAAAGTATTACCAATTGTACAGGCTAAGTAGAGATTAGAAGGTGATTCTACCAGGTGAGCTAGCTACAGAAGACACTTCAGGAAGTTGTCAACTGCAAATGATTGCCCCACTCAGTTATGCAGTTTTACATGAATTTAAGGAAGTCACGTATGCAGATTTTATCCCTGGTAATCTGCAGGCTCTTCTGAAACTCTTTGGGAGGATATCTGATTTGCCTGGATGACCACTAGTCCTGGTGCCAGGCCCTTTTGTACACACCTGAATAGTGCCTCCCGAACAGGCACGCCTCAGGTTTCACTGAGCAGTCATACGCCATTTCATTATTACATTAACACTGAAGTGTCACTGCCATTAAACTAAAAATGACTTTGTGCAATTACCCCAGTTCATGCCCTTTTCCACCACAGTAGTCTTTACTAGCCTTTACAATAAGGATGAGCTAAAATAAATCAGAAACATTTTAATGAGCCATTTTTTTTCTATTTATCATCAAGATATTTCTAATACAGTTAACTGTTTGCCACCAAGAAAAACATAAAGAAAACTAATCCAGAAATAAAGACAAAAAAAAAAAAAAAGCACTCAGCATATTGCAAATGCAAGGTATAGTGACAGCAAAAATAGAGAGAAAAGAGGAGGAGAAAGGTAAATGTGGACAATAATTGGTAAGAAATAAGCAGAAGAATGGAGAGAAAAAAATTATATTTGTAAATATGAAGAGACAAAAATAGACTAATATCACCAGACAGAAAGAGAAGAAAGCTAAAGCTGGAGAGGTCAACGGATCAATCCAGGGACTAGGGAAGACAGAAATAAGTTTTTATCTTGGAAAGGAAAAGTCACAGGGAAGAAGAAATAACTGTAAAAACAACAGCTAGACAGATTTTGAAAAGACGGAGCCAGCATGTGTTAACAGACTTTGGGAGAAAAGTGTTAAAAAGCAAGCACTAAAGAATAGCACATGAAAAATAAGGGGCTAAGGTGAGTCGCTATGATACTAAGAAAATATTGTTAATGTAGCTCCTATAAGACAGTAGTACTTTCAGAATAAACTTTATGTAAAATAATCTGAAGTAATGATGTCTGAAGATATACAGAGATGAAGATATAAGTCCTAAAAACATATTTTTGAATCATTTATTTCTCTTGGATCCTAGTTAAAATCTCTGTCTTCCTTAAGCTTTAAGTTCTTATTCATTTATCTTTTATGCTTATAATTATATAGTCCCTGAGGAAAAAAATGGCCATATTTTGTATCAGCAACACAATCTGTCACAATTTAACACAGTTGTCAGTCTTTGCTTAAGGAAAGGCCAGAGATGGAGCATCATGAGGTTTTCAAGTCAAGAGAGAGATGAATTGACAGAGGACTGTGGGGACACTTGCTCATCATTTCTTTCAGTATACCTAGTTCTGACTTATACTACTACAGTGTCTCATTTGAGATAATGATCTTGCAGCTCATTCATTTTACAAACACTGAATTCACTCCAAATGCAGTTTAGAATTGATTTAATTAATGAAGCTGAAAAATGTACAAAAATAGAAGTAATTGTGTGCTATAATTGTGTGCTATAATTACAAAATACTTTTTCCTGTAAAAAGGTGGCAGATTTCTTGCACAGGAGCATGTACCTTCATATTAAAAGCACACCATATAAAATTATCAGCTATTTATAAAATTCTGTAGATGTCCACCGTATATGGGTAACTACTGCTTAGACGAATACAATGATATTATGTATAAATATCTCTCATATTTACATCATATGCAGAAATAGATTATATATATATATATACATATATATATATTTCTGAAAGGTTTGGAACCAAGAGCCTTTCTCAGACCTTGTTGAAAGTAAGTACACAAAATTTCAAATAATCTGCACAACTATTTATCTCCGAAAATACAGGTACTCAATATAACTCCCAGTGTCACTCCAAATACAAATCTTAGAAATTATTTCTGCATCGAGATCAGCAGATCCTAGAGCTTATTTTGGTAAGATCTTCCGTCAAACCAGACTGAAACAAAAATAGAAGTACTGTCTGAATTCCATTTGTTTTAACTTCAGATTATTATTCATATCTAGGTAGCACATGTAATGTACTTTTTGCTCATTAGAGGTATTTTCCATTTTTTTTATTTACTTGATCTCTGATATAAAACATTTCTAGTGACTTCTAGATGTGGTTGAATATAATTTATCTATAACTATATCTATCTCATGAATTATAATGAAGTGTAATGAGAATTTTCAAAATGAATATATTTTGAGTACTCCAGCAGTTGAAGAAACATAGAAACATTAAATGCCTTTATCCAAATACTCAACAATTATAAATTATAAGTAAAATATATAAAATATTAAATTTTGAATTTTTGGTGAGAAGTAATACTTTCTGTTATTCTTAATGAACTGTTGTAAAAATACATTGATCTTAAATGTGAAGAGGAAAGCGTGTACCATATGGAAACAGTATGCATTGATAAGACCAAATGGATTGACATAATTATGATCTTAGCAATACACATGCTTCAATATTTCAGAAGTGCAAGATATCCAGCCACCTTTGGGAGAACTGATAGATTCTAAGTACATTTAAAAGGAAATTGAAACTGTTCTATGTTAAATGAAAATGAAAGAAAAAAAAACACTCATGGTAATACTGACTGAGTTTAAGGGTATAAGAAGACAGATCAATTCTAAATTTCATTTTTATGATTTCTCCTGAGAAACATTCATCCAATTTATATATAACTCTATGTGTCTGTGCATTTGTGTGTGACTACAGGTATTCAATATCACAAGTTAGCCATCTCCTAAGCTACTGTCATATTTTTGCTTATTATGACTGTTTTCAATTTTTGTGCTTTATAATTAATTCTTATTTCATCAACAGAAGATAAGATTACAATTTATTGTGCATGGAGTGTGATAATCAAAATAATTTTTTATTTCCACCTTTCTTTTGCCTTTTTATTGTATCAGAATACAGGCTTCTCAGAACCTCAGCAGGAATAAAAGATGACAGCCATAAGTCAACTCTGAATTAACATTGTCTTTCATTTCAGATTGTTTGCAAGTGACAAGTTTAAATAAGTAAGTCTACTCCCTTAGAAAGAACTAATCCATTATTTTATTTGAAATAATTATCTCCTTTAGGATATAAGATGCATAGGATGGAAATATTTATTCTTTTATTATTCATCTGTTTTAAAATTAACAGATGGGACAGTTGAACAAGGATAAGCAGTTAAGCGCAAAGAGTTCATTGTTATAATTGAAGTATTGGCACTAGGCGACTCACTTCTTAAAGTCAGTATCCTCAGTGCTACGTCACATCTATTGTATAAAGAGCACAGTGTAAATTTAAACATATAAAAAGAATATAACTTTTATAAAAAGGAATCCTTAGCTGAACAATTCTTCAAACATTTGCCAAACAAATATATACATATATATAGAGAGAGGATACCAGTGTCTACTTTTGCACTGTGTCGAGTAACGTACTAAAAAATTTCAAAGTCAAAAATTCCCTAGCTAGTAAAACATTTTAGTCTAATGAATAATTTCTTGATATGTTTGTGAAATTGTAAGTGGTGCCACAGATGCTTACATAGCTATGGGCAGAACACCAGAGATGTCAGTTCTGCATTTTGGTCCCACAACTTCCATTCCATGCCTGGTTGTTTTCTGAATGATCTTCATGAGGGCATTCGGATTAATTTTCCAAAGCATGAGGATGTGTAGTGGATCAGGGCTAAGACCAGTGAGAACATCAGTCTTTTCCGAAGCATTGACTAGCTTTTCAGATACTGATCTAGGATACTCAACTCAAAATTTATAGAATCTAGCTTGTATTTATTAACTTTTGTTTAGTTTTACAAGGAAAGGATGCCTATCACTTTCAGCTAATGTCAGTTATCATCAAAGCTCTTCTTGACTTTGCATTCCAGATACCAATAAATATCAAAACCATGAGATAACGTTTAACCTGAAGCTCTCGGGTATGTCAGGTTATGTCTTTGCAGAATCATAAAAGAACTATTAAAAGACCAAGCAAAGGACTGTCCCATTTTTTGACGACTTGACTGCCAATCAACAACTGCATGTGTTGGGCTGAACTTGCTAGAGACTTGCTACTACAGTCATTAAATATCTCACTGTTCCTAATGTTTCCTGCATCAGCCTGAAGAAAATATCTTTGAACTGGTCATCACCATCTCATTCCCTTTTCTGTGAAGTAAAATATTATTGTGAGAAACATGAAATCAGAAACCAGGAGAAGGTAGATATTGTAGCATTTTTTTTTCTTTTTCTTTTTTTTTTTTTTTTACTGTGTTGCTCACAGAACACAATGCCCCATATCTAAGTGAGAAAGGATATAAAAAGGCCCAATGATAGGGCTGAGATCATAGAATCATAGAATGCTTAAGGTTGGAAGGGACCTCTAGGGGTCATCTAGTCCAACTCCCCCTGCATACGTGGGGTCACCTAGAGCACGTGGCACAGGACTGCATCCAAGCAGGTTTTGAAGATCTCCAGAGAAGGAGACTTCACAGCCTCTCCTGGCAACCTGTTCCAGTGCTCTGTCATCCTCACTGTTAAGAAAATTTTCCCTAAGTTCCTGTGGAACTTTGGGTGCTTCAGTTTCTGGCCATTACCTCTAGTTCTGTCGGTGGCCACCACTGAAAAGAGACCAGCACCATCCTCCTCACTCCCTCCCTTGAGGTACTTCTAGACACTGATCAGACGCCCTCTCAGCCTTCTCTTCTGCAGGCTGAACAGGCCCAGCTCCCTCAGCCTCTCCTCATAGGGCAGATGTTCCAGGCCCCTGATCATCCTTGTGGCCCTGTGCTGGACTCTCTCCAGCAGCTCCACATCCCTCTTGTACTGTGGAGCCCAGAACTGGACACAATACTCCAGATGCGGCCTCACCAAGGCTGAGTGGAGGGGCAAGAACACCTCCTTCCACCTACTGGAGACGCTCTTCTTAATGCACCCCAGGATCCCATTGACCTTCTTGGCCACGAGGGCATACTGCTGCCCCATGGTCAACTTGCCATCCACCATGATACCCAGGTCTTTCTCTGCAGAGTTGCTCTCCAGAAGGTTGGTCCCCCAGATCTTCACTAGTGAATAGACTAAAGAGTAGTATATAAGAAAATCATATTCTTACCCTTTAAACTTAACTCTCTATTTGTGCTTTTCAAAAAACACAGAGAATGTTGCATATGTAAACTTTTTATAATTATTTTAATATTCTATAGCATTTGGTCAACAAACTCTTTCTGCAATGGACTGGGAATATTTTTTTTCCTTTTTTTTTTGTTCAAACCGCACTATTGGATAGCATTCAGTATTGTAGCTCTGAAAAGCCAGATCCAAACTTTCTCCACTAGTGTTGAGGAGCCTCATGCCAACCAGATTCAAGAAATCTGAGGAAAGATTGTGCCCTGGTTTCACACAGCTAGGCAATGGTTTAAGTCTGAAAAGTATGCATAAATAAACACTTTAAATAAATTTTAAAAAGCAAACTAACAAATGGTCAAAGCAAAAGAGGCAAAAGCCTCTAAAAGGGAAAATTCCTGTTAAAGCTACTGGCTTTTTGCTCAGTGAAAATCAAGGCTGAGAAAGCAGACAGGGAATTTTTAAACCAATAATAATTTACAAACAAGAGGTCTTAGTGTGATGTGAGAAGCTGGGAGAAGGTACATGGGGTATTAGAAATGTGTTGTTTATTAATGTGGTAATTAGGTGCTCAGTAGATGAAATGCGTGATGAGAATGGGTGTGAGAATGGATGGATCTTGGCTGGCCAAAAGTTCGAGGGCTCCAGATGGCTGAAACCAAGGTTTAGTGTAAGGCTCCTGTTATTGTAAGCTCAAGAAATGCTTGATCTGCTACCCTTAATACATTTGTGCACAGACAATAAAACAAAGTAGAAAATAATAATTATGGAAAATAAATGGTTTACTGAGAAAGAAAAAGTGGAAATTCTATACGCCTCAGTAGTAATTTGTGATGAAAAGCAGAAGAAAACATATGAACTTCAAGTTACTGCAGCTACCAATGAATAACAGTTAACACTTTATGACATGGTCTATCATTGTCAACTCTGACTCTTGAGTCAGAATGTATATCCAAAAACATTTCAAAATGAAATTATTATTGTACTTTAACATAGTGCGCAGGAGAGTGGAAGCTGACACAAGAACCATACACAACTCTAGTGTTTTTCTTTTCTTTGACACAGATATAACTGATAATTGCAAATAAGCCAAAATTTGCACAGCCTTAAACTGACTTATACATGTAAACATTTTCTGTTTCAGAAATAATAATAATAAAAACTACACATATAACTCTTTTCTCAACCCTGCAAAAAGATCATACTTTGTAGGCTATTCTCCTCCACAGAGAGAAAAACAAAACAAAACAAAACATAATGAAGCCAGATTAAATCTAGAGGTCTACATCCTTCCGGCCTTACTTTAACATCTAACATCTAACTGAGGTCTTAGTATCAACTCTCAGTAGAGTATCTTCCCAATAATGAGAGACCCATGCAGAGTGTGATTTAGCACAACTAAGATCTAAATTAATCTATTTATATATGTATTTCTCATCACTGATTACACAGGAGTTTTGGACAATTTCATTCCTGAGTCCCTCAACTAGATGCCTTGAGACAGAATTAATTGGAGCCACAAGGCACTTTTAGTGCTCTTTGACCACTTACATATTTACCAAATCCCTTGTCTGCACTTGTATGCTTGCAGCAACAAGTATGGAGGGATACAGCACTACCTATGCAGCCAATAGAGTTGAGAAAATATCTAGACTAGTTCTGCCTAGATAAATATCTCTTTCACACCCATTGGAAGGAGCTTCTCATGCATAAGAAGGGAAGTGGCCTACAGGCAACCTCATATGATGTTCTTAGCTAAATTCTCTTCACAATTGCATCTTAAGCATATGCAGATCCTTCTCAGAAGGTGTTGCCAGTTACAAAGGGACAGAGTACATTTGCATAAGCATGTACCTGAACTTTGCTTTTCTTGGCTTACAAACTCTGGGTTTTTTTGAATGGAAGATTCTAAAATAATGCTACTGCCTTCCTTCTGTTAATATAGGTCCTTTTTTTTTTTTTTTTTTTTTTTGCTGTTATGTAACTTTTATATTTACTTTTTTAAAATTTTCCATTCTTTTTCCTGTACAATGAAAAAGATACTTTAATTGTCTTCACTATTTTTGCTATAGTTTGTTTAGACCTGGAATGATATTGTAGGCATATTGTGGGTAGTGAGGTAGGTCATTATAAATCAACCATGTATGTATATGTAGCCAATGTACAGACAAGATTCATATAATCATAAAGTAAATATGCCAAATTATAGTGAATTATTCTGAATAAAGGAAAATTCCTGTCCCTCTGCATTTGTACTGAGCAACACTGAAGCCACTGTTACTTGCAGGAGCTACTGACAAGTGTCAGCACCAAGCGACAGACCCACTGGTTTCAACACCTTCCTTGCTCATCAGCTTTTGCCTTACCCCAAAGTGTTTGCTTAGGTTGTGTGTTCCCTACACAGGACCTTAGAAGAAATAATTGAACGTGGCTGTCTGAGCATGGCATACACAACACTTGCAATTGAATCTCACATAAGGCTACTGTTTAAATCTTAACTAGCACAGTTGTATTAGGATAATCTTTTCCATTTAAAACAACTTCAGGACTTTTTTCAGGTTATTTTACCTCAGGGAGACTACTGCATTGGCAAAAGTAGTGTTATCTCCAGCCCTGAGGCAAAATTGATTACTTTTAGCTCTTGTTTTCTGCTCTATGTTTTACATATCCATAAGAAAGTTCATATTTTGACTAATGAGCACCCTCTTAAATGTATGGTATTATCTGAGCATAATCAGTTCCTTAGTGTGAATAATGACAACTAAAACCACAAAGAATTCGTATTATCTCGTATTATCTTATTACTATATTCTGAAAAAAATGCAGTAATAGTTAGTGAATTAAAACCAAGTCAAAACAAAACAACCCAACCATACAACCAGAGGTACATAACCGTTTTTGAACTATAAGTGTTTCTCTTTCCTTTTTTCTTTTTTTTTTTTTTTCCTTCTTTTTGGTTACTGAGTGAGCGGCTCTTTAATGGAATGCAAACTACCATGTGTGCATATGTATTTTGAATTTCTTTTTTTATTGTTGTTTTTTTGCTTGCTACTTGCTTGCTACTTAACCAATTACAATCAGGAATTTCCAGGTGGTAATCAAGCTGGTATGAAATTGTTTTCATGGAACAAATTCAATAGATATTACATGGTAATTACCACTCTAACATTAGCATTAACAGCAGGGATAATTGACTGAAGTCACTGGCCCTAGTCCAAGATGACCGTGTCTATTTCCTACCTGAACAAGCAAAATGGAACTTTTTTTTGCCTTGACATTCACTTAGAAATGTTGTAGTAAACACTTTGAAGAAAGAAAAAAAAACAAAAAGAAAGAAAGGGACAGTCCCCTAATAAATATTTGGGCTTGGATGAATAATAGGAAAAAAAAAAAAAGTTTTTGTTTTTAAGATCAACCCAGAGATAATATGAATGTTTCAAAAATACTAAGCTTCTGCTTACAAAAACACAATGTCAACAGAGTATTGATTTCCTAGGGAAATTTCACAGCAAAGTTTGCCTTCTTTGTGAGAGACTAATAAATTTCAGTGAAAATCTTAATATGGACTTTAGCTTATAAGACAGAAGAAGAAGAAAATAAAAACTGTATTTATACTACTCTAGTGGTGCAGAACTAACACTAAGCTAATTCATACAAGGGAAGGCTTTTGCTAGCTTCAGTGGCCTTCATGGCAGACATGAGCCATGATCTAAAGCCACACAAGTTCAGCTACTTTCTTGCCACATACCTTGCAAGAGGTACTTTAGTAGACCTTAAAGCATTGGGTAAGCTCAGTATTATCAGGTTTCAGCTTATAGGCATTTTTCATAAAACATACAGATGTCTTTATGTCCCCATGGTTTTATGGAGGTTCTTTAAATAACAGTGTCTGCTTAAACATACCTTCTCCTTTAGTTTAAATTCCTGGATTCTAGCATTCATTTGCATTTATGCTTTCGAGATTGGCTCATCTTGTGAAGAAGGACAATGACACAAGGATTTCTAAACTGTTCTCCACAGAGATTTTTTTTTTCTGAGATTCTAATAATTTCTGAGATTTAATATAGTAAATCCTCTCATTTTCCTTTGTTTTAACTGTTTTCCTTTGATCTGCTATGGACTATTTGGTATTTAGCTACATTATGCTACTCATTTTCTCCCTTACTCAGGATACATATGGGATACAGTATTTCAGATCTGTTCGCATTGTGTACTGCTCCTTCAAAAGTGGCCCTTCAATTTCTGGGGTATTTTGTTATGTTAGGGTAATTACTAGGAGAAATTCCAACCAAGTTGTGTTTGGAAAAGAAAATAGGTTTGCCTTTTCCTGTTTTGCTATCCCACAAGATGAATGCTCTTGTAGCTCTTTTGGTTTCACAGAGATTACCTTTAGTCATTTAAAAAGTGTTTGCTTTCTGGCAAATTATTTTAGCTGAAATACTGGAATTACCCCTTTGTACATGAAAATACATCTTCAAAATTTGAGTCAAATTCAATTTCTCTTTTATCTGAAATACGGTGAGCTGACAGCGTAGAGGCAGGGAGAACTGGAGAACTTACATGTTTGTCTTATTCTTGAAGAACTACAAGTAGTGCACGACTTTCTAGATCTTGTTTGCTGCCAAAATACTATGTGTTAGCTTATTGAAAATTAGTGTAGGCCACTGAACTAAAATATGTGAAACATTTATTTTTTTCTCACAAAAGTCCTCCTTTGTCATCTTTTAATCAATTTAGTACTTTGGTCCTCAGGCTCAATGAACAATGGGAGTGACTGATTCTACCCATGGTTCTGTTATTCAAGGGATTATGGAAAACCACACTCAGGAACCTACCTATCCCTCTTATCCATGTCCTCAGAGACATTTGAGCTGCTCAGGGTCTTCCTGTGTACAGCACTGGCATCCACACAGAGTAGCAGAAAAAAGTAGTGGAACTAGTAGAGCGGGATGTAACTGGCTGAGCCTCAGAAGTCACTTTCTGCAATATGACGGATTTTGGCCTTCAGAAAGCAGCAGACTGCTCTGGAAGGCAGGCGCCTCTGTTCTGTGTGGAATGAAACCAACCACTAACGTTTCTCAGTTCTTCATCATGGCACAGGTTCTCATGCAGTGATCTAAAGTATTATGCCAGGAAACTTCCCTGATGTAAACTCATGCTTCCAGTTTGATTCCAAGGGCCTTGAATCTATTCTGTAGGCGCTGCCAAATCCAGAAGCTCAATGGAGGTGACACTGTCACAGATCCACGCCCCCAGGTCCTGCCAGTAGCAAGGCTGCGTACACATTCCTAAGAAGCACACATACAATGCATACATTCATATACACGATCCACACAGATCACCAGCATTACTTCCCAGCCCAGGAAGGATTACCTCACCCAGCACTGCCTGCAGCCTGAGATCTAGATGGTGGCATCCACTATCAGCAAATCTTTGTTGTGCAGGCTGTCAGAGGACTAGACTTGGCTGCATCAGCTGGGACAGAGAATCATGTCCTGTGGTCCACAGTCACCACTTGAGGGTCTTGTCTGTTGCCAGTGCCTGCCTCTGGATCTCTTTCACTTTATCTCTACACTGTTTGTTGTGTTAACTGTGTTTCTCCTGTTTATACATACTGTTTACAGAAGTCCTGGTCACTGGGACTCTCTTAGTTCCAGGTAAGTAGGAAGCCAGCTGCATGTTTGTTCCTGCTTGGCAGGAAATCCCTCACACTGCCTGTTCAGTCCTGGCCTTCATTCACTTTTCTTGTGATCACCAGTGCTGCCACACTCTGCTTCCTTCCACGCTGATAGTCTGAAAATTGATAGAACATGGGAGAAGTAAATGTTAAAAAATGTATAGAGAATGCACATTCCCATGTGCAGGCTCTTTGCTACAAGTACTTTAGTTTTTTTTTTTTTTTTTTTTTGAGTCGTTTCTTTGTGTACTGACTTTGCTATTAGACGTATTGAACTCTATATGAAAATAATCTGCTAGTTAGGAGCATGAAAAGAGAAAAATGGAAAGAAAAAAAAAGCATAAATATGCATGTTCGTACATATACAGCATATGTCTTAGTTGGAGAAGCTCTTTGTATGGGCACAAATGTTACAACACTGCTTATACAATAAATCCTGCCAAGGCACTGGATACAATCAGTCATATTTCAAACCTTGCCTAGCACAAATCTACCCTATTCCAGCTAGCACTCTCCTGAGCCATTTTCAGTCACAGTCTGCGATGTAAAATGGTGTCCAAATCATTACCAACAAATCTCTGCATTCAGTCATCATGTTTTGGAGGCAGAAGAAGTTGAGTACGATAGATGTGGACTATTTCTGTGCCCATTAGAGTCTGCTGATGCATGCATCACCAAGCATACTTGCTGGTGTTGTAGCCAAAATTGCCAAATGGACAACAGGGGAACAGAAGAGTACTCTTGTTCATTAAGGTTGTTTTTTTGTTTGTTTTTGTTTGTTTGTTTGTTTTCTGTTGGCATAAGCTATGCCATCATAAGGTCAGTTCAGTTAAAATAGCTAATCTGGCAAGAACAATTTTGTGAAATTTCTAAAAAGTCCAAATAAAGAACTCTTCAGGATATATAAAGGCATTTCCAGAAGCATACGTTTTCATCTGAAAACATTTTCCTTTCTTTGAATGACAGCAGGGAAATAGTTTTAACTTGACAGTTAAAGCCAGCAGTAGCTATACAGCAGGAAATAAAAGAACAACAAATAAGACTTTCTGTTAATTGAGTTGTTTGTTTATATAGGAGTTTTAAGTGCACAATATGTGCTCTATGCAGCATCAGGACTTTCCACCAGATTTTGCAATAATTACACCTTATATGATTGCTTAGGAAAAGTCAGTTTTCACTAATAGCATTATTTTCTATTTTAGTAAGTGATTTTATACCTGTTTATGTTTTTAATCAGAAAGACCAATTACTAATAAATTCATTTATTCAGTTTAGATTTCCTTCCTTATTTACAAAACCTTCACCAACACATGGGAAAATAGACATACTGAAGAACAATCTTCATTAAAGATGAGGAGGTTAGGTTTAAACCTCTAATTTCAGTTGTCATTTTCTACTTTCCTACTTTGTCAAAATGTTGTTTTCAAGATAGGCTGTGATTACTGAAATGAGACCAAATGACTTTTCCCCAGAAATCAAGGATACTGTGAGAGTGGAACTTTGTATTTATCATTTTCAACACTGCTTCCGCAAAGAGAGTAAAACAATTAAATAATTTTAGAATATACAGTGGGACTTCAGAACTCTATATGAACAATTCAGTTTGAAATGATTGTGTTAATTGTCCACCTCATGCAAATGAAGACACCAAAGCAATCATTGACCCTAAATTCTGTATTCAAAAGAAACCTGTCACTGAAAATGAGTACTAATGGTATAAATGAAGGAAACAGAACCTGAAAATGTCTCAGCCATCCTCACTGTCTACCCTTTAACTAATTGGCACCATATCTAGTACTACAAGGAAACTGCCAGAAGAACAATTTAGTAGTAGAAGGCCAACTCTAACTTCATCCATTTTCTCTAGCACAGAGTAGATATGAGCATCATGAAAAAGTCTCTTAGAACAGTGAAATAGAAATTCCATAGTTGTAGCTAAAATAAGAACCATTTGCAAACAGGCTAACTCTTTGATCATTCCTCCAAAGTTTTCCTTTCTCCACATTCCACTAGCCAAATTCTTTCTTATTTTATGAAACATAAATACTGGGTGTGGAGGCTTTGTTCCAGCTAATATAGTGTCAGCCAATTTATATACAGTATGACAACATAAAATAGAATATTTCATTTATCCATACTGAATTCAATACATTTTTCTTCTCTCCAGTTGAAAAAAAAAATGTTGTAATTACAGGCATGCACTTTTGAAAGGCACTGATTGTTTTCAATTTTTGCTTCATTGCAAAGCTAATTATAAGAGGGGAAAGAAAGTCATTATAAACAGGAGGGAGATCCATGAAATAGTAAAAGATATCAAATAATACTGCCATAACTTCAGTGGATACATCATAAGAAATGAAGAGGGTAGAACATAAGACTATTGCAATAGCTTTAGATATCTCAGAATCATGTGCAACAAAGAAAAGATGAGGAAGTTAAAAGCATTTATATATATATATATATGTATACATAAAAGGAAAATCCAAGAGAAAGTAAAAATACATTAAGTAAAATTTGATTTCTATTTTCATAAAAAACCTTGGAGTCTACACAAGTGTCACTGGAGTCCACAAACACAGGTGTGATCAGTACAAGTAAGTACTAATGTATAAACATTTTAAACTTTTTGATTCTGGGCAGAGAGGGCAGAGTGGTGTGAGATTTGCCACACAAATATTGAAAATTTTTGCTACTCATAAGAAAAAGTTATTTTTCAGACATAATTTACATCATCTTATATAGAATTATCATAGAAACTCATAGAACGCTTAAGGTTGGAAGGGACCTCTAGAGGTCATCTAGTCCAACCCCCCTGCACACGCAGGGTCACCTAGAGCACGTGGCACAGGACTGCATCCAAGCAGGTTTTGAAGATCTCCAGAGAAGGAGACTCCACAACCTCTCTGGGCAGCCTGTTCCAGTGCTCTGTCACCCTCACTGTTAAGAAATTTCTCCTTAAGTTCCTGTGGAACTTTGGGTGCTTCAGTTTGTGGCCTTTACCTCTAGTCCTATCAGTGGCCACCACTGAAAAGAGGCCAGCACCATCCTCCTCACTGCCTCCCTTGAGGTACTTATAGACACTGATTAGATCCCCTCTCAGCCTTCTCTTCTCCAGGCTGAACAGGCCCAGCTCCCTCAGCCTCTCCTCATAGGGCAGATTAGAAACTCATAAAAACCATCTTATACCGTCTTACTGTACTTGGAAAGATGGACTTCTGCATGACTTTAATTTTTACATGTTGACAAAAATGGACACAGTTTTGCTGTAAATTGTGGGCATCTTATAGCTATTTCTATATATGCAATTCCTGTAAGGCAAGAAGCAGAACTATTTGCTGACTCAATGATAATCAAGTCTATTAGTTACACCTTATCACTACAAAATTTTACCCAAAGTAATCATTTACTTTGCTGAATGTTCAAATAGAAATTTGAATCAGTCTACAGAAGTACTGCGCTGTTCTGTGAGAAGAAATATAGAACATGCTGACATTTTAAGAAAAAATAAAATCCTTTAACCCTTTTATCACAGTATTTGTTGATAACCTCAGTCTGCTCTGAAGGAAGAAGTAGGGAGAGATTAATTTTATATAGCTGCATCTTTTTCTCTGTAATGAAATGAGAACTGGAAGCTACATTTCTCTAAGTTCCGTATGACCTCTTTGTGGATCTCAGACAAAATTCTTTAAGTAGCTTTCAGGCAAAGACCCTTGACCTTCTATTGGGCAGCTATAACAAAGCCTTTACAAAAATGAAACTGTCAAAATACTGAATGGATAGTATCTACGTAAACCATGCACAGTTTGGGAAATAATTCAATTTATGGCTGTTAGTTCTAACTTAGGGACCTAGTAGCCTAGGTTGACTGAAGGGATTAATGTTCCCAGGAATTTATCCTGCCTCCTGCCATTTCCAAAGCAGAGATTTCTAAATGACTTCTTAACTACATTAGCTTTGACCTGTCATTGCTCTGAGTTGAAAATTTGTATTAGTTAGTTGCATCTTTGCAATTCAAAATAACAACTTAGATGTTAACTAATGAAAGAGAGAAGTGGCAGACAGCTTTGCTGAATCTCAAAATCACTTTATCTTTGTTTATTTTTAATAAGGTTAAAATCTAAGAATTTATTCTGCTATTCCTACATCATTCTATGTCATTCATTTCTTGTTCTCCTGTTTTTTTTTGTCCTGTTCTCTATTTCTGTTTTTTTTATCCTCCTGTAATCAGAGAAGTCCCAATTCCTTTAAACCCTTCCCAAAGCTATCTTTGTGTAAAGACTGTTTCCATTATTCCTCCTATCACTAATATCCAAATGGACCTTTTATCCATTAAAAACAAACCAAAACAAAACCATAGTGAATGTGGAAGGGCCAGCGCTAGTAACAAATTGCAGTCATTGTACTAACATTGCAAAGCTGAGGACTGAGAGCTGTCATGTTTTGCCTGACTGGAGATTTGTTTTACCTTGTTTAGCTGTAACTCAGTTTTTGCTTGGTTGTTTTCCAACAATAAGGTAGTTTTTGTGTATTTTGGGGGGGGTTTTTGTGTTTTTTTTTTTCCTTTATTTTGTATAATTGGGTTGTATAACCATAAATTTTATATAGATAATAGAAAAAAAGTAGTTTTTCTCCAGGCTATAAACAGCTCACCAATGGTCAATTATCCACACCTGGAAGAAAAACAGTCAAGGGACAAACAGACAAAGAAGCCAGAGAACAACTAAAATATGTAAAATGTGCCATACACAGGAAATATATGTGCAACAAGGAGTTCAATTAAGGTGTTAGAAAATGTATAAAAATAGCCCTAAGTGCATCCTAATGTATAGGAAGATGAAATTATCAATTTCATACTCCTAAATCTCCCAGAAAAGAGGAGGAACACCTCCTCTTAGCCACCAATAGCACTGCCCTCTTCCAAGCAAAGAGTTTGAGGGCAACCGTTAAGTGCTTGAGCCTCCAGGCCTTCTTTTTTATCTCTGGGAAGAGGCGAGGAGTAGAGGAAGGGTGAGTGTAACACCATGGGGAAAAGGGGAGACACTAGGGAGGTTCTGAATAAATCTGCAGTTGTGCTATTGAGAAGATCTGTGTCAATCTGGTAGAATAATTTAGACTATTAATGCCAGCAGTATCATAACAGGATTAAGAGTAACTGCTTACTGTATTTTAGTTAGACTTTGGGTTTTAATTAACCAACCATAAATTTTTCACTTTTTACAGAAAGGGTGCCTTCTCACGGAAGATCATCTAGTCCAATCCCTCTGCTCAAGCAGGGACACCCAGAGCATGTGGCACAGGGTTGCATCCAGGCAGGTTTTGAAAATCTCCAAAGAGGGAGACCCCACAACCTGTTCCAGGGCTCTGACACTCTCACATTCTCACAGTAAAGAAGTTCTTCCTCGTATGGAGATTAAACTTCCTGTGTTTCAATTCGTACCCATTATCCCTTGTTCAGTCACTGGCCACCACTGAAAAGAGCTTAGCCCCATCCTCTTTATATTCCCCCGTCAGGTAGTTGTATATGTTAATAAACCCCCTCTCAGTCTTCTCTTCTCCAGACTAAACAGCCCTAGCTTGCTTAGCCTTTCCTAATAAGGTAAATGCTCCAGTCCCTTAATCATCTTTGTCATTCTACACTGGACCGTCTCTAGAAGTTCCACATCCCTCTTGTCCTGGGGAGCCCAGAACTGCACACAATACTCCAGAGCTGAGTAGAGGGCGAGGATCACCTCCCTTGACCTACTGGCAACACTCCTCCTGAGGCAGGCCAGGATCCCACTGGCCTTCTTGGCCACAAGGGCACATGGCTGACTCGTGATTAACTTGTTGTCAACCAGGACTCCCAAATCCCTCTCCACAGAGCTGCTTTTCAGCAGGTCATAGAATCATAGAATCATAGAATGCTTAAGGTTGGAAGAGACCTCTAGAGATCATCTAGTCCAACCCCCCTGCACACGCAGGGTCACCTGGAGCACGTGGCACAGGACTGCATCCAAGCGGGTTTTCAAGATCTCTAGAGAAGGAGACTCCACAACCTCTCTTGGCAGCCTATTCCAGTGCTCTGTCACCCTCACTGGTAAGAAATTTTTCCTTAAGTCCCTGTGGAACTTTTGATGTTTCAATTTGTGGCCATTACCTCTAGTTCTGTGAGTGGCCACCACTGAAAAGAGGCCAGCACCATCCTCTTCACTCCCTCCCTTGAGGTGCTTATAGACACTGATCAGATCCCCTCTCAGCCTTCTCTTCTCCAGGCTGAACAGGCCCAGCTCCCTCAGCCTCTCCTCATAGGGCAGATGTTCCAGGCCCCTGATCATCCTTGTGGCCCTGTGCTGGACTCTCTCCAGCAGCTCCACATCCCTCTTGTACTGTGGATCCCAGAACTGGACACAATACTCCAGATGCGGCCTCACCAGGGCTGAGTAGAGGGGTCAACTTCTACTCTCTCCTTTTAGATAATAATCCACAATGAGGGAACTAGGCACATGTAGGAAAAGGTTGGGGAAAGGGTTGAGGTGGTCATCTCATAAGGGCTTCCAGGATGCAGAGATTAGCATAGAAATAGATCATTAGATCACGTAATAATCATGGGTGGAAACTACTGTCTTTAGGAATTAATGCCATCAGGTTAAACAGTATATTGAGGATCTAACTGTTAGAATGCTGTGACAACAACAGAGAGGACTGTCTTACATGAAGTCATCAGTACATCTGAGTCCTCCATGATTCATGTGAGTATTTGCTAATCTGTGCTCATCACTCCTCCTTCACCACATGTAGCAGATCGATATCACAATGTAGCTTTTTACAGCATTTATAGAAGCTGGTGTTTTTCCACATGTAATGGGTATTTCTGAATACTGTGTATAAACTGAAGCAGGGAACATAGAAGCAAATATATATCTTAGCAGTTATAGCAACTACTGTTAAAATACAATGGTGTGGATAAAGTGCATGTATTGTATCGCAACAGATTTCTATTTTTTCTAAATCTTAGAGAAATTGAGTTGTTGTCTAGCTGAATATCAAGTTCATATTTTGTTTTCTTTTTTTTTTTTTTTTAGTCTAATTAATATATCATATAATTTTCCAGAAACAATCTTAGATTTAGTGGGGAGTGGCAAAAAAAACTTTACTGTCATATTTATATGCTAGCATATTTCCTGGGCATCAGAGTATCAGAACAACCATTTTAAAGTATCAGTAGAAGAAATTCATCAGTTGTACAAAACACCCACATAAATCTTTTGAGAAACATAGACATCAACTGTTAACGGTCATAAAATCCTGTATTAAGAAGTCAAACCGTCTAATCCAAGTCCAAATACCTCTGGATCCCCCTACTTTTCCCTATTGTTTCTGTCCTCAAACCTGTCAGGAAAAGAAATTCTGCCCAATAATATGTTTATATTTGTTATTAAGAAAAACTCGAACAGAAACTAAAACTATTTATTAATTCCCTGAATCCCACATTGCCTGTAGAACCCTGATTAACCCGTAGAGTTTGATTTGCACATTTTTCTGGTATTAGCATATTCTGTCAGAAAAGACATTAAAAGTCCTAATTTTCTGCATTTCATCAAAAGAGGCTTGCAGAAAAACCATTGGGGATATTTACATTGATTCCTAAATCCCTAATAGTCTTAGTGCTCTATGACAAAGTCACATTAGGCAGGATTAATCTGAGCTACTGTAGATTTGTCCTAAAACAGATGTCTAGCATAGGTCAGATGAATCATATCTCTAAGTGCTTAACTGTGTACACCAAAAAGGAAGCTTAGTATAACTACTTCAGATGTAGAAGTCTACAACACAAATGCCTAAAGTTAGGTGAAATAAATCCAGTCCTGTGGCTTTGAAACGGTGCCTCAAGGCGCTTGAATACTGACATAATAACTAAGTTCAAAATATAAGTGATCGTGCAGCCAGCTATAGGGTGTACGGAAAAAAGGGCAAACTTTACCAAATTCACCTAGAGTACAGATTACTGGTGTTAATTTACACTCTTTTGTTGTTGTTGTCATTGTCATTTTTTCTGTGATAGCGATGATTCCTGTTAGAGTTGGCAGCCTTTTCATCAATCAATGAATTGATAATTCCCAAGAGAAGACATAGCTATGAGTAGGCTAATTTTCAGCCTACAGAGACCACCCTTGTTTTTTCTTGCTGAGTAGTCATTTGACAGGTTGTGAAATGAGAGCTAAGTACCGATGAAACTGAGAAAATGCTGTTCAAGGGAAAATGTATGTAAGTGGCAACAAAAATTGAAAAGAAAATGTCATCTAAGGCCAAAAATTCTTGAGAAAAACTAACCTTTATGCCTTGCAACCAATGCAGATGTTGCTTTGGAAGTGGGCTGTTCTAATCCCACTGTTCAGCAAGCTTCCTGTTGATTACTAATAAAGTAGGACCTTGTTGCCGTGCTCTGCTTCCCTGGTAGAATTGTCTGCAGCTATCAAAATCTATTTAAAACTAAAAAGGTAGGTATTTCCCAGGGTTCCAAATGGTAAGAAGGATATGAGGCATCTTGTGTATTGTGCAGCTAGGGACATATTGGTAGCATGAAAAAGTGAAACGAATTTGTATGGGAGGTGATGCCAGGGATGAGAGATAGTCACCTGTGATACGTAAGGACATACGAACTATATTCATGTTTAAGGTTTTGGACTTCAAAGTGGCATTGCTGCTTGTGGCAGGGATATTTTCTTTGTACCATGTTAATAAATGATAAGTACAAGGGATGTTCTACATGTTTTTTTATTGCAGGGTTAAGCATCCTGCATCATAAGCATCCAGCATAAGCATCATGGGATGGGGAACACTGAAGCACGGAAGACTGAAAGATATGTTGAAATAAATTTGGAAGAAATGAATGAGACAGATCAAACAGCAACACTACATCAGCAGAGGGATGCAGTGGAAGTGCAGTAGCTGCTGTCCTATTCCCAAGTCTTTTTAAATGGATTTCACTAGGATTTCTTCAGAGAGGGTGACAGGAGTCCCAGCATACCTCAACCTTCATTCCAGTACAACAGTACAGGCACAGTATCTTCTCTTGTTCAGAGCAAGCTCTCTGAGTCTACCTATAGATGCCTTAAATGCCTCCAACCTCACAATTTAAAAAGGCACAGCATGAAAATGTGCATTATTGAAGCTTTTTTTAAAAAAAATTTAAAATTAGGAGGTTCAAAGAGGAAATCTGCCTTTTCTGTCTTCTGCCATCATCCTCACATGTACGTTTATTACTGAGTGGGGTCTGCTGCAATGAAAATAAATTACCAGTATCTTTTTGCTTTGCAAAGCTTTTGAAGAGGAACAAATTGTGCACAAAATATTGTTCATCAAATGATGGAAGCTATTTCTCTTTGCTATTAAAGGGAGTAACCATATAACTTGTTGCATATTTACAGGAGAATTCTATTCAATGTCTCTCTGTATAAACACACTGATTTAGCATGGTCTTCCTGAGTTCCGTTTCTACCTTAGGTGTGTTTATGTTATGTTTAGGTGTGCACTGTCAGCTAGGTGATACCTCTTACTTCTGCCAACATTATTCTACATGCCCTCATTCCATATCAGAATAACTATGAAGAGATCCCAACAGATTTCTGGCAAATACTCTATGCACATACAATTTACTCCTCAAAAAGAGAAAACTACCTGGATTCTGCATTTTTCCAGATTTTGGCTTCTGTAACTCCACTGATAGGTATACTGTTATACATGCATAAAATGAATCAATGCATTTTGAGATTATCTAGTTTAAATCAATGTAGAAAATACTAACAAAAATACCTTGAGATAGCATTTGTAATTTCAAACTTGTTTTCTGCATTTTTAAATATGACTATTTCTCAATCTACATAAGATTAGAAAATGGAAGACTTATGTAGGTTAATTTTGCCTTTGAAACTTGGACAAAAAAAGATTCTAATTAGCACTTTCTCTGATTGCAATTTAAAGTCATAATATGACATAATTTCAGTACAGGTACTAATAAATTCTTCTTTCATAAACAGGACGACAATAATCTCTTGATAACTTTGAAATGTATGTTTCAGAGAGGAAGGACTATTCAGTGTTTTTATCCATGAGCAATAGCCCTCAACTGACCATCTGCATTTCTGATTATTACGTTTTAAATGGTTTTAAACAGAGACATAAATAATTAATATAATTAATTCTATATCACAGCTGTAAAATACAGGTATTTTTCTTCCTCTGTTATATTAGACCAAATCAGAAACAAAAGGCCTGTTTCTATTAGGGAACTATGCAGCCTACCATAAGACTTTTTTCCTCATTTTATTTCATCTATTATCTCTAAATGTGAAGAACCGCTAATTATTTTTGCCAACTTTTCAACAGCAGCATTTCTGTAATGAATAGAAGAACAGTTATGAATCTGTGCCTTTATCATTATAAAATAAAGAAATAATTATTTTATTGCTAAATGAGGTAGTTCATTCTGCCCACACCCTTCCAAACATAGCATAATATATTCTGTATTTAGAAAGCCTTTATTTGACAAATAAGCCTGGCCTACTACCAAAAAAACGCTGAAGCTTCTCCTTTTCAGGAAAGACTTTTGAAAAGAAGCTGGGGACCCAACTTCAGCAGCACACTACTACTTCATAAATTATGGAACATTTTCAATCAGATAGATAGATATAAAGCCAAATTTTGGTGTGCAAATGACAAGGTCTATGTTCATGTACAGCTTTCACATTAATAATGAAGCATCTATCCACAACATACAACCATACATATTTTTTAAGATTAGTAATTCACCTCGTAGATTTTGAAAGTGTAAGCTGTCACTGCATTATTCACTATTCAACCCATCTCCTTATAATTTCTCCCTAACGGGTAGAATTTGTGCATACTATATGGCAAAAAAAATGTTAGTACATCAATCCACCATCAATGTTCTATTGGTGATGTATTTAGATTACACATATAAACGAAAGAGTAGCTAAAGTGCCTATACAAAGTGCTGGCAAAGGCAACCATTTTTTTCCGCAGATGTGATCACATGGCTTTGGGAGAGAAATCCAGATTTGCTAGTATTTTTTCACATTTTTTAAGAAGGAAATTTCAGTATCTTTTATATTAAATAAATCAATACTTCTCTATTTGTATATGCACAAAGTGACTGCAAAATGACTATAAAATGCTATTACATTGAATTATTTTCACACATATTTGCATGCATTTATTGCTCAGAAGATAATAGAAACACAATCAATAAACCAGGGAGCTGGTGGCTGTTTGAATACAAATATTACCAGAGAGGTGATGCTAATATCAGACTGTTACAAATGATCACACACATACATCAGTATTTTTTTTTCTGATACAAATCTACAAGCGCAACTTCAGCATAGCTAGTGGCTTAGTACATTGCCACACACAACATGTTTTTGTTTCCACACACAGAGATTTCATAAGCAATTCATTTGCTAATTCATTGTTTTCCTCAGCTACCTTTGAATAGAAGCTGAGCTGATC
Source organism: Tinamus guttatus (assembly GCF_059628265.1). Lineage (NCBI taxonomy): Eukaryota > Metazoa > Chordata > Aves > Tinamiformes > Tinamidae > Tinamus > Tinamus guttatus. Next base: position 1,867,978 of record NW_028288643.1, read on the forward strand.
CTTGGGTGGCTGCATCTGCTCCAATTTCATCTGTCATCTAAGGGGGCTCATAGGATGCTACAGGTATTAGGAAAGAGGTTAGGTAGCTGTGGCTTACAACAGCACTGTGTAAGTCATTAATATTCTCTGATATTTGTTTATCCTCCTGAATTATCTTTATCATTTTGGAGGAATTTTTGTTTGTTTGTTTGTTTGCCTGATTTTGCGGGAGGGGGCTCTGACTTGTCTAAATTCTTAGCATTTTAGGGTTTAGAGTAGCAGCTGCTGAAGGGAGTACTACCAACACACTTTCTGCAGTGAATTATGTAACTAATTTCATTTTATAATCTTGCCAGACTAAATGTTAATCTACACAAGAAAGTTTGCAAGACACATGGATACTCAGATAAATGGGTACAGGAGAATGTTAAACCAAAAATTAAGAAGTTTGGGGTACTAAAACCCTTGGACATGTCTTTAAAATATAGGATCTAAAAATCCTGTGGTTATTCTGTTTGTAGGGCACAGATTACATGTTTTTGCCTCTGTCCAGAATCCCATGTTACTAGTATTATGTAAGTGAAAAGTGTAGCAAAAAGCAGAAGAGAGAAATAGAAAGAGCAGTTAAATATTAACCAATTGTGAAATGTTGCTGTTCGAAAGCCACAGAGGTAGTGGGGGAGGACGGGGAAATCAAATCAGTATCGGATTCACAGTCTGTGGGCCGTAGGTCCGATCGCCTTCCTAGGAGTGAATCAAGTCCCCAAATAGTGTGATCAACTATAAGCTCAACCCTGGCAGTATCAGATTCACAAACAGTCCATCAACTGTAGGTCCGATCGCCTCCCCCAGACAAGTAGTCAAGTTCACAAACAGTATGATTTATTCAAATGCAACATTTACAAAGCAGGTTTTGGATGTCAGTACAGGAAATTCTCTACTATAGCGTGGGGCTTTTAGCTAGGTCTGATGTACAAATGTGCAATCATCATTCAGCCCAGAAGATGGGAGAGGGCTCTCAGTCTCAAGGAGTCTCCTCAGGCGGCGTCCCAGTCCGAGGGGAGGAAAGAGGGATCGGCCCGTCAACTGACCCAAGAGTTACGATGGATTCTTTCCTCCTCCTTTTCGTCCTTAGTTCACCTTTTATACTTTTCTTTACATTCAGGTGGAGCTTGAGTGACTAGAATCATGCTTAATATTGTTATTGATTGGTGAAAAAGTCTCTCAATTGAAAATCTAGAGCGCATGCTCAGTAATCCTACCTGGGAGGCGGGTAACTTTTGGGATGGAGGTGTGGTTTTGACAATATAATGAGCAAAGTTCAAGCAAAGTTCATCCAAAAGGAGTGATTTGCCACCTTTGCTGGCTCAGCACTGGACATGTTATCATATATCTCCCATTGGACATCTACTGTGCGGCTCATCAGCAGCCCAGCATAGGGAGTGCAACAGAATTTGGCTGCGGTGCCTTCACTCTGCTCCATCCTCCGTTACTCCCCTTTGCAGCTGCGAGGAGGGCAGATTGTGCTGCCCAGGGCACCGTGGAGGAGCTGAGTCCGTGCGTACCAACCATCCCGGAAGTGGCAACTGTGTATCACCCCATGGAAGCTTTTGCAATTCCAAAATTTGTTAGGCCCTAGTTTTCCTCTTAGTTCCTGCTTTCAAACAATTCCTTCACACCAGTAACAGTAAGAAATATGTATACATTTCATTAAAAGTTAATTACATTCAAAGGAGACAATTCCATAATTAAATTAGTTTGGTAATAGAAAAAATTATCATGAAACAACATGTGAAGGAACAATAGGAATGAATCTTTTCCCAAATGTATTTAATTACACAAAGAACAAACGGAAGACATATATTTAATATTAAATTTATATGTAACATGGTATATAACTAATACAAAGGATATCAAGCTGGTTCCACTGGCTCCACTACATTCTATTCCTCTCATTTCCTCTTTTCTCTCTCCACTGGAAAGAGTCATGAATACATTCAAGTGGACACATAGGACCATGAGCCAGCTGGATTAATGAGAACCACAGTTTTGGAAATGCCTCCTGATCCTAGAGAAGATGCTGTTGAAAGACATTTACAACAGAGACTGCTGTCATCATCCAGACAGTAACTAGTCATCCCATGCAATGCATTTGATTCTGCACATCAGCATTTTCCTACAACAAAAAACATACAAAAAAAAAAAAGTTTTTAAACAAACACTGTCCATGAGACACTTGAAACCAAAGTTGCTACTCTTGCTGAATCTTATTTCTAACATTGTTAGATGTTAGAAAAGCAAAACAAACCACATGTATTCATATACCTTTTCCCAGAGAAAAGGAAGTAATTAACACAGCAAACTATATTTTTAACACTGATAACCAAAACAAAAAAAGAAGAAGAAGAGGCCATTAAGAACAGGGCAAAATTAATTTACGAATCTCCTTAAAAGACCAAGTGTAATCAATAAAAGCTTTGCCAATCTGCATATTTCTTGTTACTTTAATTCCGAGTTAAGACTCGGCACAAAACTCACTAAACTGAATAATTCAGTTGAATAGATAAGTGTAGCTAGATAGATAGATAGACAGACAGAGTGAGAAATAAATGAATTACTGATATTGATGAATGGAGACCAGACCTCTGCTGTCATCTTTTGGACCTGGCAGTATATTTGATACTCTTGTATATTAGAAAGATAGCTGATAATGTTCCCAAATATTGACAGGTTTTGGTCTCTAGGAAGACCCCCATGTCTGTTTTGAGAATTTTATGTCACTTACTGTTTAGACTCCTTTTTTTTAAAAAAAAAAAAAAAAAGAGAGAGAACAGTATTTCTCTAAATAAAATAAATATATAATATAAGTCTTTCCTTTCTTGGTGTTACAGTGTCCTAAACTTCACTTACTATTTTGGAAATCTGGGGTTGGGATTCCTCTGACCGGATGTAAAGGTCTGCATTGCAGATAGTTTAACCTAGATATCTTGATGCTCTTTGTAATACATGGAGACAAATTACCATTCATAGAGCATAACTGATGTAATTCTAAAGTATTTTTCTGATGAGATCAGAGAAATCTGGAAATGCTTAATTTGCTTCCTTTATGACGAGGGAAGCTGAGGGTGCTCACCTCGCATGGGGCTGTCTGCCTTGAAGACCAAAGTTATGATGGCTACTATCCACAGAGCCAAGTTATAAGGCTCTACCAGAAGGTGCTCCTTTTTCTGCATGTTCTGATAGCAGGATCCTCACAGTCCTAACAGCTCAAATACTTAAAGCTTATTTGAAAATATTTTTTTAGAATCATGCTACTGAAGGCCAATGTAGCTGTATGTAATACAGGAAAAAAAAAGGTCGGTAATTGCATGTAGGTTTGTGTTATTAGATACTTCTGTGTCATTATCAATTATTACATTTGCTGAAAATGAATTAAGGGAGGAATGTTGAAAGCTTGATGATAGGCTTGAAACTGATCTAACTAAAACTGATGATAAATCTCTTGCTGAAATCTGGAGTGTTCTTTTGGCAACAATTTTTCTAATACATTTTTTTTTTCTTTTTGGTGGATAATATTGCCTCCTGTCATCTTCTCTTTTTTTTTTTTTTTTTTTTTCTCCAAAGTGCTAGGCATTGCCAGATTTAATTGAAAGCTATTAGTTATCAGATTCTTGCTACTGGAACTCAATTTCTTTAGTAATTGAAAAAGAAGGTTGTGATCCTAACCACACCATGTGACTTAGTTTCCTATAACTGAAAATCATAATGTTATCCTAGCTGCATTCCTTCTCAAGACTGTTAGTTTCATCACATCATGTCCATCCTTACATCAGAGAAACTGCACTGATCACCACACTAAAGTGATCAAGTGTATCACGCAGCATTCCTACAAGGCTCTTTCCCGCACAGAGCCCTAGGCCTAGTTGTTTGGTTGAAGATTAATTGCTTAAAATAAATTCAGCATATTAGTTGCTACAGCTTCAGGTACTTAAAGTCTTTCTTCAGCAGAAATATGAAGGAGTGGGCAAGTAGGTACAATCCAAAGCAAAGTAGGACAGTCACTCCACCAAAAGTTTCCCAGTGAATTCCCAGAAATTCTTTGGATTTGCCATTGCACCACACCTAAGAACCTTTTTCAAAATATAAGCTTAAGCAAAACATAGCTGTGCAGTTCTACGAAAGTAGAAGTAGAAAATACAAGCACTGATTTATAACATAAAAATGAACTGTGGAGTTTGTTTAAACCTGTGGAGGTCATCATAATGACCTAAATAATAGCACAAATAAATGGAGTTTGAAGCTACCTTGAAATCACTCGCCGTTAGAAGAATTTCGGCAGAATTATTCTAGTTGATCCAGTTTAAATAAAAGAAAATAGATAAAAGTTTACTCAAAGTATGAAAACGTAGTACTTTCAGATACACATATGAGTTTGCTCTGCCTAAGCTCCAGCCCCAAGTTCCAGACTACAGTAATATGATGCAAGGTCCAAGTTAATAAGGCCTGGTAACAATTAGCATTTATTAGCTCAGGGTCAGCGTTATGGTTATGTGACCAGAAAGTGCAGACATCTTTTTAGACTATAGTATGTAAACCTGACAATATAATACAGAAATACAGAATAATACAGAAACCAATCATTGCACCAAGGTTTGATTTCTATATTCTCATGTACAAGGGTCCACATGACCTTATTTTCAGAAATTTATCTTCTGTAACTAGTCCATTTATCTTAGTATTAATTATTCATATATTTAGCTGCTGCAATTAAAATGTCCTTCACTGTTCAGTGATCACAAAATATCTGCTATCTCCTCATTTTGTTAGAAAACTACATAGAGAAAAAAATTTAAAAATAGCATCTACTAACATGCCAGTGAGGTATTAAAAACAGCTCGTTTTTTAATAGAATATAACAAAAGGCCTTATTTTGCTAGCTTCCTTTTCAGCAAGATGGCTGTCATAAGCAAGACTCAGATATCCCAATTATAATGTAAAACTTTATTTTCAAATATATTTTATTCACACCGAGGAGCACTTTCTGAGTTTCAGATTGCTGGCTGAGCAAAATAGTTACAGTTCTCTTTATTTATTTGTAAATCTCCTCTGAGTATTAAACATACTCATAAAGATATGTCCATAAAGAGGACAAGTACAAACTTTATCTTGACATTTGATTTAAGCTATGTTAGGAAACTTATTTGACAGGTACAGTTTTTTCCCGCAGGCATTGCAAAAGAGCAGATTGGCACAAAGATTTGTGCTTAAAGAGAAGAACTAGTTTCATAATGAAATGTGAATATGAATAATACTCTTAATCTCTGCAGATTTTCCTACCTTTCCTTAATGTGCTACTATGTAATGTCATTAGCAAAACAAAAGAAAGACTATCACACTTCCTTAAAGGGATACTATTAAGTTATTTTAGCTCAAAGTTTGACCTGTATTAGTATAAGCTCTTGACAAATGTCCTCTGGGGAAAAGGAAACCATTAATCTGTTACTAGCAAAATTTCCCACTCAGACTCAAAAGAAAAAGAAATATCAAAATTAAAACATTTCAGGTGATATGATGGTTCTGCAGCAAAAAGATTGATAAATTACATACAAAATAATGGTCTTATCTTAATTAGTGAACTGCAGGCTATGTAATATTTCATCAGCAACCGTTTGCTAAAAATCTGAGGTAAAATCAGATCAGACCTGTGTACTTTACGACAGTTTGCAAAGATCATTTACAGTTGTTTTTTGAATGTAGTACACTCGTGAATAATATTAAGTCTGTGTAAAATCAAACATTTTATACATATTTTTAAGCTAGCTTTCAAGAATCTTTGTATAATGTTACATGCCTTCAAACTGGAGAAAACAACATCTCTCTTCCACATCAAGAAAGTACATAGAGGAGGTTTTTTTCCAGAAATGACCAGTTTCACTAGTTCTTCTAAAATAAGGTTGAAATATTTTATACAACTAGATTACTGGTAAGAAAGCTATGGAAAACCTTCCCAATAGGAGAAAAAAAAAATCATGATTCTTTCCAAATATAAGCTAATACAGTATACTCAGCCACACTAACAAATGAATGAGTGCTGTTCAACTTGCACACGATAGATGGTATAAGCATAATTGAGATTTCTCAGTGACTCAGAGGAACAGTATAGCTTTAGTAAAACAATACAGTGATGAATTTGATTAATTAAAGCTTTTTAGACAAAGAAATTATATCTGTAGCAAGATACAGTCTGCATGGTATGTGTATATATGTACTGTTGCTGACCAAAGCTATATTACAATTTATAGCATACAACATCTGATATTTAGTGTTCTTACTACTGAATTGAACATACCTAGGATAGCAAAAACACATGAAACAGATCTGTAAAGAAAGGTTTTTTTTTCTTTTTTTTAAAAAAATATATTTATTTAAAAAAAATACATATTAATATTTCTCAAGGGATTAGCACTGGAAGTAATCCCCCATCTTCTTTGAAACATATGAAGGGAACGGAAATAAAGGAAAATAATGAGTTTTTAAAGAAGAGCGAGGGAGAAGAAAAGTACAGCTCCTCTTTGGAATCTTGATGTGTAATTTCATACTTGCCATGCATAGCAAAGCGCTCAACGCTGTGGACAGGACCTGCCCTCAGCTTATTTTAACCACTGAGCCCCTAACTCTTTTTAGGCATGTAAAATGAAGGATTATGAACTGAATCATACAGTGGTGGTGTATCTCTCTAATTGTACTGGGAGTTTTTAAAAGAGTTTTTAAAAAGAGAGGGATAAATCTTGACCCAAGTAGAGAGCACAAGGTATCTCTAGTAGATCTTGAGAAATGGCTTACTGTTGATACAGTAATTTCAACAGGACTGTTTAAAGGAGTAAAAAACTTATCACCCTTCCACTACAGTTCACTCAGAAATTGCTGTGTTAGCTTCTCCTGCTCAACTGAAATTATTTATTTCAAACTGCTCAACCACAGCTAATCAGAGCTAGGTTATGATATATTTTTATGCATCAGAAAAATTATCTCACATCATTTCCAGGCTTATTTTCTCTTACTATTCTTGAGCTGCTCAGACATCAAGTATACCCTTTTTAAGTCAATAGAACAAGAATGGGCACTCATTTTCAGACAAATCACATACCTGAAAGACTGAAATCCTGCATTTGTGTTTTGGCAGGTTCAAAGCTATGATCAATATTCTTTGACATTTTTTCATGCTACATAAACATCAAATGTTCGTTCTAATGTCTACAATTTAAAGCCACTGCATTTGAAAGGGTCAGTGGTTGGAAAATTGGTATTTGTAGCCGTCCTGTGTGCTCATTTGTGATTACTACTTCTGAAACATTGAGTGTACCTTCTATCATTACAGCCTTTTATAAATGCATTTTATTGACAAATAACTCTTAACTATTTTCTCAGTGGGTGCATTTTCCTATTTGCACAGAATTAGTTTTTCTCTTCAGCTGACAAATTATTCTCTTGCTGACAGATGTAGACATATATGGTAAAAATTCCAAGATGTTTGCTGAGCTATGATTCAAAGTAGACATCCATTTTTCCTGGTTTAGCGAATTATCTCAGTTGACCTTCTAATACTTCAGGGACATGATGCTTCACACAGTTTACAATAAGTTTCTTTCATATATTAAAAGTTAATTTCTGACATCCAAGCTTCACCTTTGAAAAATATTTAAGAGCATAAATATTGCATGTACTTCATTTCAAACATAATATTACATCTTTGCTGCCACATTTTGAATCTCTAGATTGCTGAAACTTTCCTGCTAGTCTTTGGAATTATAAGATTATTGAAATTACTGCTTACAAGACAAATACAAGGTAAAACATATTTTATTGTTGAAATTGGTCATTTTCCATTATTAAAACTTGATATGAGACATTTACACTGTCCTTATCACAATGGCATCCTGTCACTTCTTGATATCACTGAAGGCACAATAAATTAGATTGTGGCTTCTACATATTCTTGCAACAGATTTTGCAAAGCCACATATTTTCTTGCAAAGTCAGTAAAAAAAGAGATGTTATACTTTTCCAGAAAAATAACTCTTATACTATTTGAAAAACAGAGCAGGAACTGCTCTCTCTTCTTTTGTGATGACTATTTTAGGCCACACTCCCATTTTTACTTGAGTGGAAAAGAAATGAGATTGCTGGAGTGGTCAACTTCATTATAAAGGACAAATGTGTTGGGAAAGGCAAGATAACAAACTAAGGCAAAAATTCCTTCCCAAATGTACCTTCATCTAGAAAGATAGGTCTGCTATTGCTGCTGATTCTGCTTGAGTTTCTTAGGACTTATTTGGGAAAGAAGAGAGAGGTGGCTGTGGAAAGCAGAGTTCTGAATCTAACCTATGCTTTTCTAATTCAAACGATAAAGAAACTCAGCAAGTGTAAAAAAGCACAGAAGAGAGAAAAGCCAGCTATCAGCAGAAAGCCAGCCGAACTGCTGGTGGTAAAGCATCACTTAATCAAATAAGTTATTTCAAAAAATTAAGCAGACCAGAACAGAAGCTTAAAAGCTAACACTGACAAAGTACCAATCAATGTTATCAGCAAACATTAAATTGCTTTCCAAAACAAAATCCACTTAAAAGTTCACTGTGTAGAAAAGGGCTACTTCACCATAACATAGTTAAGACAGATGTATCCATCTAGGAAAATGCTGAACCCCAGGACAGTGTTTTCAAGAGTAAGACTTTATTTTGATAAAACTCATATCATCATTTTTTTTTTGTGCTGAAGATCGTATTCAAAGTCGAACCATGCAGCACTAAAATATAAATATGTGAAATCTTTTTTGAATAATACAAATATAGTGCTAAGCAAAAGGACTTTTCTTAATATTCATGATTCACAGAAGCATGAAATAATTACTGGTTTTTGATTTAACTTTCAGGTCATTTTGTAATTATTTTGATTGTTTTCTTGCTAAAATTTTCAGTTAGTAGTAGCTCATAATAACAGAAAAAAATGAAAGGAACAGCTCATCCCCCAGCCTGAGGCATGCTTGACTATGTCTGTTCCTTTCCTGACAGATGCCTTTCTTACCTGTCTAACCTGCAGTAATGAAGAATGCATAACTTACCAAGGCAGTCAATCCCCATGCTTAACTTAGTGTATTCTGCTCTTTACCGAGCCTTTAGTCAGAATAAAAGCTAGGTTTAAATATCATGCAGATATAGAATTTAATTGGTCAGTGGTATCATAGGCCATCATTTGTTATAAGTAGTCTTATACAATTAAGATCAAATTATAAAAAATATATTTTTATATTAAGTGAACTTACTTAGTTTTCCGTTTTCCTGATTGTAGCTAGTACATCACTGAAACTAGAAAGGGTATCTAGCTACATAATTTTCAAATATTTCAGTTGAGAAAGCTCAGGGTAATTATGACTTTTTGTTTGCCATATCAGTAAGTTTGAGAAGCTGCCAAGGAGTCAGTGATATGATGGCATAGCTTAGCTAATACGGTATCCTGTCAAGCAGTGGTTATGTTCAACAGTGACAAGACAGGTTACCATGAGAAATACAGAAAGTTAACTACAAGGATGACCTACACCCTCCTCTTCTGGTTAGCTACAGTGGCTTCATTTGCAGTTAGGCAGTTTAATTCTTATTTTAGGATTATTCTTTTATTGCAAGTGATTTAAGCTCTCCAGCATGTTCCTTATACCATTAAATCAGCTCTGAAAGAAGCAGCTGCAATGACAACTTTAGAAATTTTTACACTTTTCTGGGAGCCTGAATAGCAAAGACTATCATGGTATTCTCTAAGTAAGGCATTTCTTGCTATATTCTTGATTTTGTTTTTCTATCGAATAGGAGTTTCTATAGAACAAGGTAGCCTTCTGATCTGAGTTCGAAAAGGAACTAGAAGTGAAATAATGCTTTCATTTAGGTCAACTATGTAAGCAAACAATTTAAAAGTTTATGCAAAATAGATATGGCCTGAATACTCATCATGACTAGTGAAAACAGAGGCAGTGTTCATAGAACATATTTTGATGCAATGTTAAAATCCCACTCTCATGATTTTTATATAAAATCTAAGAAAATATATTAAGCAAAAATTAATAAGTCAAAAGCACATCTGGTTAAGAAAATACTTTCAAAGTTTTATTAGTAGAAATTTTCCATCAAACTAGAAGGGTCTTTTAAGCACAATCTTAAAGTTCAATTAATGACTAGTGCCATCACCAACAATTTGGAAAATGCAAACAGTTAAAAAAATTCTGCATGCTCACAAGATGGAATTCAAAAGGCTGAAGACACTGCTGAGAAAAGTATAAGGATTTGAAATAAGCTGGGTAAATTGGGGAACTAATCTGAAATCAAGGAGATAATGTTCAGTTAAGATAGGTGTAGAGTACTACCTAGATTCCCCAGTAAAGTTTCTCCAAATTACTGAGTATATTATAAGTTATAAGTGAACTTTACATAAACTGTGCAAGATATTGTTATTCAGAGTGAATTGTAGATCTCTGAAACACCCCAGCCAGATAAAGCAGCAAGAAACTCAGAAAAAAATCTGTATACAAAAAAAAAAAAAGTGCTACTTGCATTTTAAGCATTTAATAAACTAGAATGAGGAAATTTAAAGACAAGTAGAAGGGAATGGAAAGTGAAGGTCAACTGTCTGTGGCAGATGTAATAAAGACTCTGACTCGATGGAAGAAATTCATCCACACAACACTTAAAAGCCTATAAAGAATGATTGATGAGAGTAAGAGAAAAAAGAGAAAAGTAGACATAAAGAAAAAGGATGTCAGCCTAATAAGAACAAGCAACATCACCAGGAACCTGGGAAACAACACAAGATCCTGGGTTCCCTTATAGTGAAGCACAAGATCTGATCAAATATTATTTAATTGTAATTTAGCGACAAATATTATTTGACTTATATCCAGCAGCTGTGGAGCAAACCTGCAATATTCTTTCACTGTTAAAAAAATCACAGCTTAAGTGATAGGTGTGTCTAGTTGCTTGTGCTTACAAGTGTCACAGCATGCTGGAATAGATACTTATCTTCACTGTGGACATTCCCTTACTCTTTATAAAACTGGACTGAAAATATTTCTGCAGTCAGCTGGACATACTGCAGCACCCTTCAGCTGACATGCCAAATTGAAAGGAGAAATCAAGCATGTGCATACTGAGGATTATTTGGATAAGCAAGAAAGGATGTGGAGATTGGATGTAACTGATTTCAAGCTTGTAGGAATTCTCTTTCTAAGAAGCCATGTATGAAAGCAAGAGGGATTTCAGTCTGATTTTAGGTGCTGTTCTCTTGGGATAATTCAGCACACCTAAAATAACCAACTAATTTCCTTAAAACAAAACAAAGCAAAACAAATAAACAAATATTTTTGTTTATACAAATGTAACAAATATGTTGAGGATAAATCAATCCCTTTATATTACATGCCACAAAGACTAAGGAAAACCAACAGAAGCATTGCGCACTTCCATGTACTTTACTTATCTCTTCATGGTTAATATCACTAAAATACAGACAAATTATTAGGGCATTATCCAAGAAATGAAGTGCCAGAGCTTATTTAAGCCCCACTTAGAACTAAAACAAATCCTTATTTTATATGTATCAGGAAGCTTTCAGGAAGCCAGCTGTAGAGATCACAGATACTACATGCAAACACTGATTTTAGCCATTAAACCATCACTAAGTTAGCTTCTCTTTATTGTCCCCTCCCCTGGGGAAGGAAAAAAGCACAGGTGAGAATATCCACAACAAGGTGTAGTCAGGTGTCTGAGACTGAATGTACTATAAATGGAATACCAATATTCTTACTTCCTGAATGATTGCTTTACTGTCACATGGGAAAATGGAGATTTCATTGCTTTTGTATCTCACTGACCACTTTATGCAAGGAACTAGACCTGTATTAGAGTAGATGAAAAACAGGTGCCCAAAAATGTAACCTAGAGAATATAAGGATAAATACTGATAACCGTTTTTAGAAGTGTCATGTGTCTCATAATCAGATATTTTCTAAATTAATGGAATTCAAGAATAAGCAGTCCTGAGAAACAGGTCTAGGAATCTAGGAAATTAAAGGAAGATTTCATAACAATTGTAAAATTTACAAGAAGTTTTATATGGAGGATAGTGAGCAAGTTGTTGAAGAAGAGGAAAAGGAGAAAGGGGAAATTATCTTAATTTGTAGTAAAGGAGGCATGGCAAATAGCAACTTAAAGCAGCTGAAAACTAAGCTATCAACTGGAATGACTGCTGCTGGAAGAATAGTTCATGTATGTGCAACAGCAACTTATGCTGTGGTAAACAGAGAAATCTTCTAGCAACAGCACAGCAACAAACCTCAAAATCCCAAGAGGAACAACAAAAGCCACTCTTCCAGACACAATACTCATTCCTTCCCCTGATTCAATTATATTCCTCTTTCCTCTGTTCTTATTGTAGCACTAGACAGGGACTAACATCTCATATTCAGAATATAAGAAGTCAGTTTTGTCCACAAAGTCCTGAGCTGGTTCTGCTGAATGAGTTAACCAAGTTAAACAGCATAACAGAGTCCTAATCACAGATGAAAAAGTCTTCTAACACAGAAAGGAAAAATCATATCTTGTTAAGATGACAATTATAGGAACTCCAACCTATGCGAGAGAAGAGAAAATTCTATCTCTTCCTGCTCTATCTACAAGATAGAAGGAAAGAGATGCTAAGATTATTATCTACTTCCTGGCAATTGCTTTATATAATGCCAGATCCAGCCCAGCTGTGATGAGCTTAAGGAATCACAGAGGCAGTAATCACCAGTTGGCAGGAGATGATGAAATATAGGCATTTTGCTTGAATAATGCAGTATAGTCAAAGCCTCTGATTAACTCTAGGCAAGAGCTTAAAAGAGATAGAATTAAAATGAGAGGTAAAAGAAAGGTGTATGCAATTTGGGAGTGAGGAAAATATGAAAGAATTTAAGGATCTGGTTAGTGTTTACATTTTCTGATCTTTTAGGTAGCAGCTGTGTCCATCTGTTACTTTGAAAGCTGAATTCTTAGGTAGGTGGAAAGACACTACAACTTTGGAGAGAAGACACTTCTGTAGGCTTCTGTTTTAGTTTTGCAGATATGTTTTGTCTATTCTACTGGTATTTTCTGGGAATCTCAATGCTTTTATCTGTGCTTATTAGTCTGGTTTAATATATGTGGAAACTAGGTTCAAGTCTTTCCATTTCATCATTTAGTTTATAGACCTGAATATGTTTTCTGGTAAAATGTAAAGGGAGATTGGAGAGAAATTTGATGTAGAGTTATGCCTAGTTACCTGCTTTTGCTACCTTTCCTGGAGAAGATCCAATACAAAGTTGAAACTGATCTAGGCAGATCTAGGTCTAGGTCTGTCAGTTCATTATGCTAATTATTAGGCTATTCAGTCATTTCAATTCTGTATTCAGTAAAACTTGCAGGAAGAAGATTTTTTAAAAAAACAAAGAATATTTTCTTTTTCCTTTAGTATAAGCCAATATCTGAAGTAGAGAACTGTACCTCCATTTAGCATAACCGTTTTGCTCAACTGTGGCAGAGAATGATTAATGTCTTCTGTTTCTGACAGGTATATGATGAGTAGTGGTCATTCATCAAACAAGGACAAAGTTCTTTTGGAATGTGTGTCACGTGGCTCCTATCTCGAGAAAGGCTAGCTCCCTGTAAACACTTCAACTAATTCTAGTTTCATTGTTCATCTCTAAATAAAATGATATGGTTTCTTTCTTTCTTTCTTTGCATTTTTCTTTGCTCATCTTTGCAAGAGACAAGTATGTTCTCACCATATTGTGAATCTGCAATAACTAAGTAACTAAGTCTGGAGAAATGGAGTAACTAAGTCTTACTTTTGTTGTGTCTCTCAAAAGCGAAGAATCTGATTCCCTATTAGTCTCAGTTTGATTGGAGCACTTCAGTTCTAATGAAGAATGGAGAGACTGATTAAAAAATTACACAAAGTCAGGGAGTGGGATTACTCTTCTAATCCTTAGGAACTGCCATACAACTTCCTAAGAAATGAATTTAATGTTCCCATATGAATGTTTTTTATCTCTTTCCACAAAAGTTACAAGCAGTTCTAAACTTCTGAGGACTATAGACACTTGTTATGCAGTCCTTATGGCCTTTGATGAAATGGAGACTTTTTTTCCCTCATACAGAGAGTTATATTTTAGAATAGAAATGCATTAAAATGTGGGGTTTTTTGTGTGTTCGTTTGTTTGCTTGTTTTTTACATGAAAATTTAGTGTTGGTGGAGTGGTTTTGTGTGAAGACTAATAGTTGAAACTTAAAGAAACTTGCTTAATTTCTAACTCCTTTCTGAACTTCTAACTCTAACTTAAATAATAAAGATTATTTTTGTGGTATCATAGATGATCCATATGAATAGATAAAACACACAGTCATAGATACTATAGCCCTAATTTAACCAAAAGAACAAAATTTCTCCACACTCCAAAAATGACTGAAAAATTCTTTAAAGTTTTTTTTTTTTTTTGACAGCATTGATTTCAGAAGAATTAAGTTTTATTTATGATTTGTCATCCACCTCTTCTTTAATAGCATGGTGATAGGTGACTCACCAGACATCCCATAAAATATGAGGCTGCACTTATTTAAAATGAATAGATACCATTTTTCTTGTTTTATATACCTATTCATTTCAAGTAAGTGGAGCAAAGGAAGAGGGGTTTTCTCTATGCTTAAAAAGGCTTAAAATGGTAGGTCAGGCATAGTTTCTAAATTCAGTTAGGATAGGAACTCCTAGTGCCATGTCTAATGAAAGTAATTGTAGCTTGTGGATAAGATGAACTGTCTGATGTTGAAAAAAGAAGTTTGTCTCTCTTTCAAGAGTGGAAGGGAAACTATTCTCTGCTTGTTGCAGGGTATGTGTGTTGGGTGGGGATTTGCGGAAAAGCATGGGTTTCTAGACCTTTCTCAGACTGAGTCAGTCCCTCTTATGAAGACTCTTTAAATGGGATATAAATCATATTGAAATATGCCATGGTAAGGCGAAGAGAGTCTTTGTCAAAGGTCTTAAGGTCTCCTACTGCACAACTCAAGATGGAAAGATTTGGGGTGGTAATGAGAGAACAAGTCACATTCTCTTGAATGTGACTTTGTGCCTGGCTTTTGAGTCAATCCGCTGGAAGAGAAATGAAGGAATTTATTAGTTAGGAATTATTTCTGCATCAGAGTTGTCAAATAAGATAACTATTCTGGCAATATAACTAATAAGGACTGAGGACTGGTCCAACAGAAGGAATTCCTGTTTCCTCAGGATCAAGAGGGAAATTCTCAGTCTTGTGTTTTTCCTTTCCTTTATTTCTGTAATTTCCATTAGCAGGAAAAATGTTGTGTGCTCCTTTCCATTCCTGCGTTAGTTTCCTTTTATCCCAGATTTTGTTAACCTCTAAAGGTAGGGGCAAGCTGTCTTGGATTAAGGTGAGCATAAAAGCCCTCTTTTCAAGGGTGAATGCTTTAACTTTCGTACTGCTTAAAAAAAAAAAAAAAAAAAAAAAACATAGAATCATAGAATGCTTAAGGTCAGAAAGGACCTCTAGAGGTCATGCAGTCCAACCCCCCTGCACACACAGGGTCACCTAGAACATGTGGCACAGGACTGTGTCCAAGCGGTTTTTGAAGATCTCCAGAGCCGGAGACTCCACAACCTCTCTTGGCACCCTGTTCCAGTGCCTCGTCAATATGACAATACTCTGTCTCACTTCCTGAAAGCTCCCTCCTGCCCTCCCCATCATACCTCTCCCTGCAAAAACAAACAAACAAACAAAATTTCCCCAAAAACCCAAAACCTGTTTTGTTCCTCCTTTCTCTATGAAGGACTGGGTAGAATGCTTAAATGACAGACACTACTTTAAATTGCATTTTGTACACATTCTGACTTTTGAGTCTTTGAAGTCTTTGTCCAGGATAAAGTTGCTTTTACACCCATCACGTTCTTCAGCAAGCTTTGTTTCCAGTGAGATAGATAAATAATTCCTTGTTAAGCACGGGTGCTTTTATGTTTTTCTCAGGTGCATTACCTTAAATGACATGTCTGTGCTGTAGAAAAAAATCCAGAACTGCCTCCAAAGTAGTCTGATGAATCTGTTTGTGCTGTGTTGTTTCACCTCCCAACTCAGACTAACAAGTTTTGCCTTGGGTCTATAAGTTTCATTCAAAAAGATTGGAACTGAAAATGTAGATATGATTACAGAATCACAGAATGGTGAAGGTTGGAAGGGACTTATAGAGATCATTTAGTCCAACCCCCCTGCACAAGCAGGGACACTTAAAGCACGTTGGACAGGGTCGCATTCAGGCGAGTTTTGAAGATCCCCAGAGAAGGAGACTTCACAACCTCTCTAGAGAGCGTGTCCCAGGGCTCTCTCATCCTCACAGTAAGGACTTCCTTACAGGGAAATTAAATTTCCTCTGTTAATTTGTACCCATTACTCTTTGTCCTGTCACCAGCTACCATGGAGAAGAACCTGGCCCCATCCTCCCCTCATTCTCCCTTCAGATACTTGAACATGTTGATCAGATCTCCTCTCAATCTTCTCCTCTCTAGAATAAACAGGCCCAGCTTGCTTAGTCTTTCCTCATATGACAGATATTCCCATCCTTAAATCATCTTTTTCGCTCTCTGTTGGACCCTGTCTAGAAGTTCCACTTCCCTCTTGTCCTGGGGAGCCCAGAACTGCACACAGTACTCCAGGTGTGGCCTCACCAGAGCTGAGGAGAGGGGGCAGATCACCTCCCTTGACCTGCTGGCACCACTCCTCCTGATGCAGGCCAGGATCCCATTGGTCTTCTTGGCCACAAGGGCACATGGCTGACTCATAATTAACTTGTTGTCAACCAGGACTCCCAAATCCCTCTCTGCAGAGCTACTTTCCAGCAGGTCAACCCCTAATCTGTACTGGTACTTGGGATTATTTCTCCCCAGGTACAGGACCCCGCATTTGTCCTCGTTGAACCTCATGACGTTCTTCTCTGCCCAACTCTCCATTCTGTCTAGGTCCCTCTGAATGGCAGCACGACCCTCTGGAATGTTGCCACTCCACCCAATTGGGTATCACCTGCAAACTTGCTCAGGGGGTACTCTGTGCCCACATCCAAATCATTGCTGAACAAGTCGAACAACACCGAGCCCAGTAGTAACCGCTTGTGGGACACCAGTGGCCACAGGCCTCCAACTAGACTTGGCCCCATTTATCACCACCCTCTGGGCTCTGCCATCCAGCTTGCCCTCAATCCACTACACTGTCCACTCATCCAGTTCACACCTCCAGAGCTTTCCTATGAGGATGTTGTGGGAGACTGTGTCAAAAGCCTTCATGAAGTCAAGGTAGACAACATGCACAGTTCTCCCATCATCCATCCAGCTGGTCACATCATTGTAGAAGGCTATGAGGTTCGTTAAACATGACATTCCCTTGGCGAATCCATGCTGACTACGCCTGATCACCTTTTCCTTGATATGCCTAGAGATGGTCTCTAGGATGAGCTGCTCCATCACCTTTCTAGGAATGGAGGGGAGGCACACCAGCCTGTAGTTTCCTGGGTCCTCCCTCTTGCCTTTTTTGAAGACTGGAGTGACTTTGGCTTTCTTCCAGTCCTTAGGCACCTCCCCCGCCCTCCATGACCTCTTGAAGATCATGAAGAGTGGCTGAACAATAACCCCTACCAGTTCCCTCAGCACTCTTGGGTGCGTCCCATCTGGGCCCGCAGATTTATGGGTGTCCATTTTACCTAAATAATCCCCAACCCAATTCTCCTTGGCCAGCAGAAAGTCTTCTTCTCTCCTGGTTCCCTCTCTTGTCTCTGGACTCTGTAGTTCATGGGGACTAGCCTCAGCAGTAAAGACAGAAGCAAAGAAGGCATTCAGTAACTGCCTTCTCTGCATCTTCTGCCCCCAAGGCACCCTCCCCACTTAGCAGTGGACTAACATTTTCCCTAGTCTTTCTCTTGACGCTGATGTATTTATAGAAGCCCTTCCTGTTGTCCCTGACATCTCTCGCTAACTCTAAATCCAAGCAGGCCTTGGTGTTCCTCGTTGAATCCGTGCATTCTCTGACAATGTTCCTGTATTCTTCCTATGTGGCCCAGGCCTTCTTCCACCTTATGTACACGCACTTTTTCTCATTAAGTTTACCCAACAGTTCCCCGTCCATCCGCGCAGGTCTCCTGCCCGCCTTGCTCGACTTCTTTCTTGTAGGAATGCACCAATCCTGAGCTTGGAGAAAGTGGTGTTGGAATACTAGCCAACTCTCCTGGATCCCCCTTTGCTTCTAGGACCCTTGCTCCAAGGCGGGGATTCCTCCAAGGAGCTCCCTTAAGAGGTCAAATTTAGCTCTCTTAAAGTCCAGGGTTGCAGTCCTAATTCTCGTCCAGCTTCCTCCTCACAGGATCATGGATTCCAACATCTCATGGTCACTGCAGCCAAGACTGTCCCCAACATTCACCCTTCCCACTAGACCATCTGTGTTTGTTAGTATCAGGTCCAGAAGCGCCCATCCCCTTGTTGGCTCATCAACTACCTGCATCAAGAAGTTATCTGTAATGTTCTGCAGGAACCTCCTGGACTGTGTTCCTACTGTGTGATTATCCTAGCAGACATCAGAGTGGTTGAAGTCCCCCGTAAGGACTGTGATTGTGAGGCTTCTTGCAGCTGCCTGTAGAAGGCCTCATCCACTTCCTCTCCCTGGTCAGGAGGCCTGTATTAAACTCTCATAACTATGTCGCCCTTACTGGCCTGCCCTTTAATCCTCACCCACAGGCTTTTGAGCTGCGCTTCACCCTCCCCTATTCGGAGCTCCATATATTCCAGTTGCTCTCTCACATAAAGACCAGCTCTGCCACCTTGCCTTCTTGGCCTGCCCTTCCTGAAAAGCCTAAAGCCATCCATGTCCACATTCCAGTCATGAGAGCTGTCCCATCATGCCTCAGTAATTGCGGTGAGATCATGGCCCTGCAATCACACACACATCTCCAGTTCCCCTTTTTTTTATTCCCCATTCTGCGTGCATTTACACAGAGGCGTTTGAGTTGGGCTCCCAATGTGCCTCTCATTCTAGCTGGGACAGCTGCACCGTGACTATGTGGGCCTGCAGAGGGTCTCTTATTTTTCCATTCAGCCTCTTCAGGGTTAGGGTGCCCGACACAGGCTATGGAGTTAGGCTACTGCGAGTGGTATGACAGGCCATAACCTGCTTCCCCAATGATACCCTCGAATCTAGATACTCTCTCAATGAGCCCTGCTAGCTCATGTCCCAGGGTTCTCTTCCCTCTTTGAGAGAGATGGATCCCTTTAGATTCCATCCTGCCTGCTAGGATTTAAGGCTTCCTGTTACCTAAGAAACCAAAATTGTGGCAATGACACCAGTCACGGAGCCATGTGTTAATGGACCTCCTATTTCTTTCTATATTGCTGCCAGCACTGGGGAGAATGGAAGAGAATATGACCTGCACACCTGAGTTCCTAACTGCCTGCCCCAATTCCCTAAAGTCCCTTTAGATTGCCCTCAGGCTATGCATTGCCTCTTCTCCTCCCACATGTAGCACCATCAATGGATAATAGTCTGTGGGTCTAACCAGGCTGGGAAGTTTCCGGGTGACATCCTTAGTCCAAGCCCCAGGATGGCAGCAGACAATCCTCAGTTTCTAGGAGAATTTTTAAGAAATTTTATCATTTTTCTCGGGTACTCTTGCAGTTCTTTGTTAAAAGTTAATATTATTTTTATCAAGATCCTTCAGTCTGTCATTGCAATATCTTGAAAACATGACTACTGTACACCCGCAGTCCTCCACTTACACTACTTAATGACTTTTCCCTAAAGCTGATGGACTGGCTTCCATTTAAAGCCAATCCTCCCCTCAGCCTTCAAACCATTCTTAGTTGTTCATGTGATTTAAGTTTTAATCTCTTGTATCTTAGGGGAGCTTGATATTTATCACGCTCTTAGTAGGCCACATCTCGATGTGGATGTCAGTGAGGAAAAAACACTTATCTCTCGATTGCTGCATTTTTGGAGTGACTGGTTCTTGACATGCTTATAAGGGAATCTCATCATACTGGATTTTAGATATATTTGTGTGGCTGATTCACATACTGAAGTGGAAACCAAAGCTGCAGAAACGTAGTATACCATAGCAGAGACAAGAGAGTATTTCATAATCAGTGTGCTTAGGGTAAAGATTTTGAGCAATACAGAAATTCAGAGGGAGGAAGGGAAGGAGGGAGGGGCAGTAGAAAGATGCACATTCTGGACAAGTTCAGGTGTAAGAAAATATTTCCATTCAGCTTGTCAAATTGAAAGTTTCAAAAGTGTAAAAACAAAAATTGATTCAAATTAAAAATTGATTTAAAAAAAGAATAAGGATTAAACAAGTCTTAGTGAAGCAAAGCTCAGTAAAACACTAAGTCATGATCTTTCAATTCTGTTTCCCTGTGTGTATGTAAAAAACTAAATTTTGAAATACCAGATTTTTTTAAAGCAGGATATCTGATTTTGTCTGTACTTAATTTTGATCTATGTGTGAAAGAAATAGTCCTGGTAACAGAGAGGAATCATAAAAATACGGAGGGTAACTCTTTTGCTAGCTTCCCATCTGATAGTTTCCCATCAGAAAATACTGCTTCAGGAACAGTCTATTATTTGGAGGAGAAAAAAATATATATATAACGAAACAGAATTTTCAACTTACTGATACAAATAGAATATGAGTAGTTATGCAGAGAGATTAATCAAGCTTCAAAATGGTGTTATAGGAAATCTATGCAAACATTTGGAACAATCTTCAGTTGCCTAAATTACTCTTTTGTTTATACACAAGCTAGTGATTCATGCATAAGTAGTGCATGAATGCAATCCCTGTGCAAGTTGGCTTCCCTTACTTTTTTTACTACTGGAAGTATAAAATAAAGAGTGAAGTCATTCACTTCAGTGGGTTAGAAGAAAAGCATTCTTTCTCTCCTCTATTCTAGCAAAGAGTAATGATCTATCTGTTTTGCAAGTTATTCCAGCTATGAAATCACATAACACTTCATCTTCTGCATTCATGTGCTTTAACTATTCATGTCTGTAGACTAATCTTCATGAGGAAAGCTCTACTTTTTTCTGCTGTTTTACCACATGCGATTTTCTCTGAAACATTTCAGTATTTATTAAAATGTATTTTTTTAGTAATGTTTATCTCTGATTTGTTTTTAATACCTGTCATAACAATGTTCAGTACCTTAGAGACAACTTCAGTGAGAAAGAATAGTGGAGTTCTAAAATGTATGTCAAATTAAAATAGGTTTCCTCCCTCCTTCCCTTTCTCCCACATTCCCTTCCTCCCTCATTCCCTTTCTTCCTCTCTTGAAACAGAGGTGGTCAAAGGCTGTGTATGGAATTTATTTTCATTGGGAATTTCAAAGCAAAAGCACTGCTGGGATAAAATTACACAGTCCTTTGAAAAAATCACAGTAACAAAAATATGAATGTAGAATCTGTATTCTCAGGATGAAATATCTGCTTTAGTATAAAATAATAAATAAACAGAGAAGATTGTTCATAATGTTGGTACACAATATCACCATTAAGTAAGGATTTTCAAGGAAATTAGAAAAATGTAGTAGTTCTTGAACATTCTAGAACCTACTAATTACTGTGACAGAATTTTTAGCACTAGTAAGCTTTTGTGGTAGAAATACAAATATTTTACAATATCTTTTTCTATGAAATGGTAACCTAACACTTTTGATGATTAAAAAATTCATGATAATTCCATGCTGTGATGCAGACTTCTCATTAATAGTTCCCAGAAAATAGTCTTCAGTTTTGGTATCTCTCTCCTGATACTGAACCTGAAAATTGAAACTGAAGATAAAGCAGCAGGTAAGAAAATAAAGGAAGGCCTCTGGCTACCATGATTTTTTTTTTTTTTTTTTTGAAAGAGGTAGAAATAAGCAGAATTTCAAGCAAGAGTTTTATTCCTTGATGAATTAAGGACAACTGCTAAAATGCACAAAATGAAGGTAGTTATTCTTCTGAACACGGAAGTCAGAGATAATAATTAATGTACAATAGTTATGTGATAAAGATCAAATCAAATATCAGCCTGCAATCAGGAAAAAAAGAATATTGAACTCATTTCAACTACTCCAGTTTTAAATAAATAGCCTGTAACAACAAAAACTGCAATGCAAGATGAAAATTAGGAAAAAAAGTAAAAAGAAAAAGGCTATTAATTCTTGCTAGTCTACACAAAGTATCCAAAAACATATGTTGCTTGTTATACTCTTTTTCAAGTAGAAAGTTGTGCTCTAGTTCTCTCTAATGTTAAAAAAAGAAAAGCAACTTTGCCAAAGCAATGTATTTTGCAATACATTGCAATGTAGTTTGAAATAGTGAAGATTCATTTTGTGTAGTTAATATGGATTTATCTTCTGAGAAAAAAATGCATGTTTTATGTTTAGATTATTATTCTGACTGTTCATAATTAGAATAATGAGACTGTATTATAAGAAGATAGATGTGATACTTCATATGCATATATATTTTGTCATATATAAATTTTTCAACTCTCTGGTAATGGTAGGTAATAGTTAAATGTTTGAGTACTATGGACTCTATCATACTCTTTGAAATGTATTTCAAGTCTTGTAATGGTGCAGAAAATGCTATTAAACTACCAATAAGATGCTCTAAAAAGCTATGAAGCCTAGTTTAAGTCATAATAATAATAATAATGTCTTGCATTAGAAATGTATCTTACTGAATATTATTCACTTAAAAAAATAGAATTAAACTGTCCATTTATCCCTGACTTTAAAAATAGAAACATTTAAAATGTTTATAAATTGACAAAAATCCAAGTCATTATGTTGAAGAGACACGAAACCAGCACTTGCTGCAGCCCTAGCATAATGAATGCATGTGTATATGCATGAATGTGTGCTGATGGGTATAAAAAGAAAGTATTGAAGTTTTAGTCTGATTCAAAGCACTGTATTAATCAACAGGGTTGATTACATTAATCTATGGGAAAATAGGAGACATCTAATTTTTATTATTTTTCTCTTTGTGGAAGGTGGTGGAAACCAAGATTCTGAATCTCTCACACCTCGAATAGGCTAAAGAATACTCAGTAGGTCAGATAACATAATCTAGCACAAATCCTTCATTAATTACCACCAGAGAAGACAATGATGGCTATCCTTACAATATAAAATAATTTCAATACAGTGAATTTTTTTTTCTATTTTTTCCCCCTTCTCAGGTAGTTAAACAATAAAGTTTGTGTGGAGTATTTCCAAGAATCTTAAATGCATAGATGTTTATCCCCATACTCATACTGCTAACTCATTCCTACTAATAGATGACAATGTGATTGCCGATGTTTTATGAGTACTTTTTACAGTGAAAATTCTATACTTGTTATATTTTGCACAATATTACAACGCATAGAATACTAGCATTCTATATTAGTCAAAGCAACATAATCAGAAACTTCTTGTGCTGTAAATTAAATGCAAGGACAAATTTAAAACAGTTGTCCTTGACTGTCTTATATCTACTGGGCAAAAATAAGCCTTAGTGATTTATGATAAGAGAAGTAATGACTTCATTAAAGACTTGTTCAAGCTCATTTTTCAAAATATATAGTTCATATGATCATTTATTACTGATTTTTTAATGCTTCAGTTGTACCATGCAACACACATCATTTGCTTATCTCATTAACATTTTCTCTACAAAAAGAAAATGCTAGGTTACCAGGCTAACACTATAAACTTTGTAAGCCAAATTAGGAAATTGAGCCTGAAAATACAATATCCTATTTATGAGACCTATTGCTAATCTATAAAATAATTTTTAGTGGTTAATTTTAAATATGGTTGTCAGGGCCACCTTATTTGTGATAGCTCTGGACTTTTTTTGAGTTTAACAGTGAATAATGATGAGTCAATAGCTGGAGATAACTGAATAACAAAATTAATCCTCTCTTTGTTCCAAAATACTCTCACTTACACTTTGGTTTCTGTTGTTATAAGAATATAAGTTAATGTTAGATAGGTTTAGTTAATATTATATAAACTGTGAAGTCAAATTCTAATCAACTTTATTTTTGTGATGTCTCCATTATTTCAAATAACTTGTCAGTGGCATTTGTTATTTACCATTAATGTTCCGATATCTCCCTTTGAAAAGTAATTTCTGTTTCCTGTGACAACAGTCTGCCACCCTAAGCATTTTTACACTTTAATATGTCCTTTGCTTCCTATCTCCATCTATGGATTGCCTAATTCTTTATAATATTAAAGGCATTCAGCTGCTTGGATATAGGATGTGTCAGGACATATATTTAGGCCTTGTTTGTACTTGCAGAGATAAATACTCAGTGTTTCTAAGTAACACCCCTGATGGCAATGAAATTTGTCAAGTCCAGATGTTAGTGCAAGATATGACTCAGACTAATCCCATATTATTTCAAACATCTATTCATGACACCTCATTTGAAAGCTGGGGCATCCAAGGGTTCCTCAGATGGTTGTATATCTTAGGTAATCTGGATCTACCCGGGCTCACATCTCTTTCTAGTAATAGTACAAACAGCCCAGGGAGATTGTGCTCTTAATTAGATTCTTAAAGATAGGTAGAATGAATCTATGCGTAAGTCTACTTTGCAATACAGAACCTCAAGCGAGATAAAATAAATAATAAAGACATATTTACATTGCACAGCATGATGTAAAGGAACCTTTTGATGAATGACTGAAAGAATGTTAAGACTAAGCATATGAGTTAGTGCGGGTAAGGTTCACCAATAACTGGTTTTATGGAGTTCATACCAGTAACAGAAGCGAAAGCATGGCTTTTACCATGTCTATTTCTCTCTCTGGTCCAAATGTTAGAGAGAAATCTGGACACAGTGGAAAAATACAGCTTACATTCTTTAATTTATTTCTGCCTTGTATAATTGTTGTGTAAATGTCTGGAATTGCAAAATTGTCATGTAACTCAACAGTATCCTTTTTATTTTCAACAAAGAAATACTTTGATTGCTATTTGAATTATTTATTTCAGAGTGTTATATAATTATTATTTCTGAGTATCAAATGTGCTCGTGGATATCAATTACAAGAAAAACATAGAAGAAAAAATTTCGATAATATTTTAAATTCCATTTTTTGAAAGCAATATAATCACATATGTAGGAGACTACCATTTATGACTACATAAATATGCCTTTTCTTGAGTACATAAATATGCCTTTTCTATTCTAAGCATCAGAACATGAAAGAAAAATGGACATTACCAAACACTTATTTCAACAGAACAAAACAGTGTTTCAAAACTTTTATTTTTCAGAAACCTCTCTTGCATGGATTTTCATAATTTTCCATAAAATAAAATTCAGCTTTCAATCATTCTTTAAGTCATGGATTGTTATCGATCTGTCAAATGGCCACTTGAAAAAGCTCCAAGAGAAAGAAAGGGAGGCGGAGTTGTTCACTAGACCAATATTAATGTCTGCATATTCACACTTGTCTAATTTGAAAGGGAGTGGGAAGTTGTTTTCTTTCAACATTAAAACATTAACCATCTATACAGAAAATAATCCTGTGAAGTCTAAATTATGTACTACATTCCAAAGTAATGAAGCAGCAAGCCTTACGGAAATAATGTCTTTGCAGTATTTGGCAAGATTCTTTCCAAAGTTATTTCTATTCAATTTTTAAGCCTAGAAACACAAATAGAATGCCCTTGGTGTCACAGTAGTTATGTAGCTACCAATGAAAAGGATAATGTACAGTAATTACTTTTCTTTATCCTGACAAAATGGAATACTAGGACTGCTGTAAATAGTATATCTCATTAGTTTTGCATTTAAAAGAATACATTTTAGAGCTTTACGTGAATAGGCTGGTCTGAAATCATTTGAAGAAAGCCTGCTACACAGAACTATGATTAAATATTTTCCAAGAAATCATATAGCTTGTAAATAAGGGGTGACAATTGATTTTTAAATGTATATGTAATGTAAGGAATGTAAAATAGACTACGCTTTTGAAATGAAGTGGGTGTGATTTCATTACATAGAAAGGGAAGAACTGGAAAGAGAAATTCTGAGCTATGAAGCTGTGATTAGCTTATCCTAGGAAATGCAGATATCTTGTTATGCTACCATTTCTCTGAAACAGTCAAAATTGTGTTAATCACTATTAACACAGAGGCAACAACTCTCATGTGTGAGATAAACCAGAAAGGGGAGCAATCAGTGCAGAAAGGAAGATGCTCTGTTTTGAGAAATCATAATTCATTATCTTGTGATATATTATAGTGTCTCAACCTGTTTTTGGATCTTTGCCTTGGGTAGAGAATGAGAGGAAAAGGAAATGATAAAAAACATATTCATGGCATTGCCTTATTGTTAAATAGTATCTTATAGAAGCTGACACATGCTTAAATAAAACTAACACTATTTTCACTGGAAGGTCATGTATATTAAGGCCCTTTTCCTCCTGTAGGTTTTGAGCATGGATTGCTTTAATAGCTGCATCAAGTGCTTATTTGTGTGTACATCACTTTACCCAGGAAGCACACTTTCAATCTTCAGACCCAGTGTTTATCCATTAACAGAGACATTTCAAAGGCTTTCAGACTTAGTGAATATTGTATGTCAAGAAAGACTTCATAGCGTCTGGGCTTTTATGGCAATATTCTGTAATTGCAAATATGCATTTGAAAAGAATCTACTCTAGAGCTCTCTGCTTGGATCAGACTGCAGATGTGAGCCTTGGAAGCATATGAAACTGCACCAGCTGCTAACAGTATTCTCAGATTTGACTAGTATCTATTATCATTACACAAAACTTCATTTTTGGTTAAAAAGTGTAAGGATACCACTTATCTCAATCTGCTTTTGATTTCCATTAATTGAATACAGCTTTTACATAAAAGTGGGATTAAAAATAACACAATTCTACTGTATTCTATATTGTGTGTGAGGTCATTAGACATATACTAGAAATATAGATATGGGTTAGAGTCATGCTCTTCAAAATCCAGTAGTCTGATGAAAAAAAATACATTTGGCTGAGAGAGAAGGATACCGTTTTCTTTCACAATACTTTCCCAACATTCTTCAGATTTTTCTTCTGAAAACCTTGTCTCAAATAGCTGGACTCCTGATATTCTCTCTGTTATTACTCTTTCTGCTAGAACTGTCAGTAAGTGTGATAATTAGAGGCAGTGTTGGAAACTTCTGTCTTCCACCAACTGAATCAAGATAACATATTCATTATACATACTATACTTTTCAAACATAGTGAAAGTTGCATGAATTGCTGTGATATTGGTGTGTCATAAGACAGTATTTTTCAGACACTGGGGATGCATTTACAGGCAGATTTACCTGAAAAGAGAATGGAGAAAAAAATGTAAGGTTCAGCCACAGTGGCATGACTCAGTTAGCAAATAATCATGGCCACAGGGCTACAGGAACCACATGTATTCAGAATAGGATGAGTCTGCTTGATTTTGCTAATTTCTTCTGTTCAGACTATTATTATTAATACAAAGAATAGAGAAATGCCAGAGCAAGGATAAAATGAAACAGAGATAACCAAAGTAAAGAATGGAATGAAATAATGTAAAGTAACAACTAAGAAATTTAACACCTATAGCTGTCTTTTGAAGAAGTCTGCTAAAGCCTAAGTAACCAAATAATAACTGCATCAAGAGTTGATCAGCAACAATAATCAGCAACAATCACAAACCAATAAATTTCATTCTTACTACTCAAATACCAAATGATGAAAAGAAATGAAGAACGAGTTGTCAGGAAAGAATGGATCAAAGCTCTCCAAAGTTGGTGATGGGGTTATTTGTTTGGTTTTGTTTGCTTTTTGTTCTTTATGAAAGAGCAACATGGCTTATAATTTTACCTATTATATGTGTGAGGACTATTAAGATAGAACTAAGGAGTGTTTTGTGTGAATTATTTTAAATTCTGTTATGTATCCAATTGTTAAATGTCTTCAGCAAAGTAATTCATTAATAAAGTTCTGTGTTAGTCATAGAAATCCCACAAAACAAAGTATCATCTTCAAAGTTTTCATTTCTTTTCTCAAGTCTTTAAGTAAATAAATGCAGAAATTTGGACCACCTAAGCCATTAAGTCACACTGATTTACAATAGAAGATATAATTTGGTAATTGCTCCCATGGTAATTTTAGTATGTTTGCAAATGACCCCTCTTAATCTCATAATTAGTTGTTTTTGTTGTTATTCAAGTCAGTGCCAGCTGCATCATTAAGCAGCAGCACTTTATGCCATATCTCTATCTATCTACGAAAAGTCGAGCTATAACTTGAAAAAAAAAATCTAAACCATATGAATAACCTTGTTCTAATTAGGTGTTATTAACAAGTTGCTAAGATTTTTTTTTTAAATGTGCTCACTTTCTTTCTCTGCTTTTCAACACTTCCATTCTGCTGTTTAGCATTAATCACCAATTACTTTAGACTAAGAGTGTCTGTGTAACTGGATGTTCACAGGATGGTAACAAGCATCCCCAAGAATGTAGGAGAGCAGAAGCTTTGAAAATACACAAACAAGATGATATCAGAGCCCTTGAATTTGAATAGGTGAATGTACAATTACTGTTACGGAGCTGTGGTGTTAAGGGGTGTTTTAAGTGAATGTCATTTTAAGTGACACTTCAAGCTCACTTCCAGTGGGCTTTGGGACCCAGAGAATCCTCTTGCCTGACTACAGGAGTCCAGCCCAGCATGCACAGAGAAGTCTCTGTGTCTCAGACTGTGGATGTGGCTGCTGTTTCTTGTTTGAAGGTACAACCTGTATTGAGGTTCAGTATATCCTAGACACATACAAAAACATAGAGGACACCGACAGCCACACATACTGCCTTTCTTTTAAAACCTACACAAGCTACCACTGACATAACATAAGTAGAGATAAGCCAGTCCCATCCCTTCTCTTCTTCTGATCATGTTTGAAGAGGACACAATGCCCTCCCTGTACTTCACAAGCATATGCACGTTCATGGATCGCTCAGATATCAGCATGACCCCTCTGCCCATCTAATATTCTGGATTCCAAGCCTCTTTATCTGCTATATCACCAGCTAGCCCAACTTGATGCTTATTAGCAAACTGATGTACGCATCCACACAACCATCTTGCAAGCACACCTTCACCTGTGAATCATTCAAATATCACCCCAAGTTCTCAGCCTGCCCAGATCCTAGGCCTTCTACTTGCTACGTAATCCAGTTTGTAGTTTTGTAGAGAATTACAAACAAATATACCACCTTAAGGGAAAACACAGGCATGCTGCCCCTTCATCCCCAGTTGCTTGTGGTCAGGTCCATAGACCATAGGACTCAGATGCTAAGATGCTGAGACTCTCACTCCAGTTGCTGGCACCTAGACTCTCAACACTTGCACATGGTATAGGGAGAGGAGTTACACAGAATGATAGTTTTAAAAAAGTATTTAATAAGAAGGTAGGATAGACTGTGGTAACCAGATGAAGGGTTCATTCAAATCAGCAACTGCTTACCCACCTGGCTCCTTTCATCCCCTCTCCTGTTTATCATCCTTTTATTCTACCCTAGTCCCCTTCCCTAAACATTCCTAATGGACACCTCTCAAACAAGCAAAATCCTCATGTTCCTTATTTCCTCCTTAATATCATTTCCAAAGCCTATGTGGTCTATGCTTGTAGTTTCCAAACATATGTGGGCTTGCCATCAATGGCTGAGTGACTAGAGACTTGTGGTCCATTATTCCTTGCTATTATATTTGTGTTTGTTTTGTTTATCACTTTCCCTGTGACTGGTGACTTCCTTTGAACTGAAAAGTTAATATTAGTTGATCTACTAATATTAAGAAAGCAGGTGCTCTCATATTGCACATATCCTGACCATAACATATAGCACAATGGAGCTGTCCTTAAAGTGTTTATAACACAACAATAAAAACAACTATTTGCATACTCATCACTGCCTCAGAACCAGGTATGTAATATTAATCACTCTTATATCCTACACTGTACTGCTATGTATATATTGCTTTATTATCAATGAAGAGAATTGTTTCTCAATATTTTCTTTGTTGTGAATTATTCATCTGGTTACCTGCTTTTGAGAAATGGCTCATAATTTTGAAAGCAGCAATGGCAGCACCACTATACTTTCCATTGTTAAAATGCAAGCATAATGAAATTGTTCCCATTACCAGGAGATTAGTATCCTGTGTCCTCTAGAGAAAGCACGGGAGACATGGCAAACTCCTAATATGCAAATTATTACATTTCGTCTTCAAATGCATAAACTTAGCCTCAGGGCAACTGAGCTGCAAGGCACTGAGCTTTGAAAAGCTTGTGTATTTTCTTGACTGCTAATGGCTTCTTGAATTCTTTGAAAGACTTGGAGATTAAAAAAAAAAAAAAAAGTGATTTTTTTTTTTTTTTTAAGGCAGGAAGCCTATGGCCATTTTCTGAAAGCATACTAGGTCAGAAACTTCCGAATTGATCTCTTCATAATAGTATAAGCTTTCTGCACTCCTAAGTGGAAGAGCTCAGAAAAGACATCACTCATGAAGAAAGGATTATATCCTTTCCAGATACAATCTGTTTTTACTAGATAAATACATAAAGAATTTGGGATGAAAATGTTATCAGATAATTCATTCTCAAAAGTGTGCTCTGCATTTAGATTATGTTGGTCTGTACAAAGCCAAAAACTGAATTTGGGTTTTTGCCTCTTAATAAGGTTTTTATGCAATTATTTCCAGGAATATTATATGGAATGAGATTTTAAATTCTCTTAGCATGAGTCATGAACATGTTAATGTAAAAAGATTAAGAAATGGAGTTCTCATTTTAGCAAGAAGCAGCTTTGTAGAAAAGGTATCCTTTACAATGGAGGTTAGATTAGTGTTTGGAGTTTTGTATAACTACAGTTTTGTAAATGGCATTAGTGGCAGATATTACTATAATTCTTGAAGAAAAGGAAATTAAGAAGGAACAACACCTAATCTTGATGTTAGATTGCTGTTTCTTCCAGACTTCTGACAAGTTTAGAAATATGTTACTTGAAATAAAATTTATCCTTTGACTGTAAGTGGTTAGAGAAAAGAAAAGGAAAGGAAAGGAAAGGAAAGGAAAGGAAAGGAAAGGAAAGGAAAGGAAAGGAAA